>NW_028263391.1:25127281-25262281 GCF_051168715.1 Poecilia mexicana | reverse complement strand
TGTGTTTTTCATTTCTCTGTTAAGCTTTGTCTCAAATTGTTGCAGCTCTTTGTACCGTCTGATGTCGGACCAAAGATGATTATTTGATAGAGCTTGAAAAAAGTCCACAAAGAAATAAAGGCAGCAGAAAATGCAGCTTTCTTGACTTTCCCTTTCTTAGATTTCCTACAATAAGAAGAAAAGATCCTTTATGGATTTCATCTAAAGTTACACAGAAAGATCAAGCTGCAGTTTCTGACAGAACGAAAAACTTCAGTTCCAGCAACTTAGCAGAGATTAGAAATGAACCATGAATGAGAGAAGCGCATGAATAATGACGGCATGAATTCTTTAAATGTAGATAAACTGTGTTAGAGAGGTAAGAAGGAAAGTTGTTTCTGGCTGGATGACGTTCAGCTGGACGTCTCTGTGTTGGACTCTGTGGCCTCATGGTTCTGATTCCGCAGTTTCCAGGATCTCCATTTTAAAGTTAGTGAGTCCTAATGCTGTTGTTCCATTTTCAGGTCAGAACCTTCAGCATCTCTGAACGTTGATCTCTTTCTTCCACTAATAATTGAAATCATTTGAAAATTAACTTTTGTTCATTCTCAGGTTATTTTGCCTGATATGAATATTTGTTTAATGATCTGGAACAGAAGAAGAGTGTTAGGAGGTAAATCCTTCCCATTGCTCCTCTCCTGGATTTTTTGTTAAAACTCCAGGAGAGGAGCAGAGGTCAGAGGTCATCATAAAATGTGTAGCTGCTAAATAAAACTGCATGTAAAGCTATTAAACATGTTGTTTTCAGCTGCTTTATGATATTTCTGTTTTTGCGGCTGCCTTCACGATGCTCAGCCTTTTTGGACGTCTTCACCTGCAGCCTGAGGGGAAAGGATGAAGTGAAAAGCAGAGAAGAGGAAAGGAAAGAGAAACAGAGATCAGGAATGGCACCCAGCAGCCCTGAGGGGTTCTCATGTTAGTCAGAGGATGTTTTTCTGAAAGCCCCGTATCTTCTTAACGCACCATTTCCAAGAAAAGCTCATCCAGCACACAGGAAGTGAAGCATTTCAGCTTTCCAACGGTCGGGTAGCAAAAATAAGAATATCCATCCTGATACCCATCCTGATGGGGGCAGAGGCTCCCAGGCTGTGTGAGCCCAAAACTAGTTTATTTACACAATAATTATGTCTTTAATTGTTATTTTCTCTCTCTCTCTCTCTCTCTCTATATATATATATATATATATATATATATATATATATATATATATATATGCACTCACTAGCCAGATTATTAGGTACACAATATATCACAATATATTGCTTAACAAATATAAATCCAACGAATCAAACGGCACCAACTCTGGCTGTGGAGAAAAGTTTGTCCTAAAGTTCAAATTGAGCTTTGAAATGTGGAAGAAATCAGATTTAACTTGATGATTATTTATGTTATTGGTTGCTATGGTTTCTTGATTTTCTCTCTCTTTCTGCAGGTGCTTTGGTTCTCCAGTACCTGAGCCAAATGTTAGCAGGTCTCTGCCAAACGGCACAGGATGACGAGGAGGAAATTCAGGCCGTTCAGGTGAGTTGGAGCAGAGAAGCGTCTGAAAAGGGCAGGACTGCTGCAGACGGGTCTGCTTTTACCCAACATGAATCCTCTTCTGTTTGTGAGGATCCATGAAGAGCCGTGAGCAGAGGGCGAAACGGTGGTTCTCAAACTGTGGTAGAAGAGCCAGCGGAGGTTCATGGAGAGCTGACCTAATGGACCTAATGTTCAGCATGAAAATCAGATTTATTTGCCACAAAAACACAAACAATAATTTGATTTTGACTCCATTTGTATTTCAGTAAAGTATAAAATATAAATCCATGAAAAAATTATTTCTTTGGTCTGCATTCATTCAATGTTTTACCAAAAGAGGAAAATAAGGTTGAATTATTGTAAATATTCATGGTTCGTACTTTTCATCACACAGAAGCTGTTTCCCTCTCAGCGCTCAGTAGCGCCACCAGAAGGTAAAAGTCTGAACACTTCGTGTCCAGGATGTGTGGGTTCTGCAGGCCTGATGGTTCCCTGCAGTCTGAACCGGATCGACTTTATGGAAGATCCAAACAAACACAGCAAACAAATTTACTGACATCTATAACTTACACCGACATTTTATTTAAATAAAATAGAGACAAGAAGATGTTTACATCACCAAGTATATGGTAGTTAATATTGAAATAATTATTGGTGGTGGTTGAGACTCAGGGGATCAATGATTTTGAAGAGGATTGATCTCCTGGTGATGATTTACTCTGTCATTTTAGAGTCAGCAGAGTTTTCAAGATGTTCTAAACGTCACGTTTCAGTGACGGCGTCTTCGTTTTCACTCAACGACTCGAGTTTGGATGTGAAATGAGATCAGCTGGTGTGACACCAACAGCCACAGAGGCAAACAGGAAGGTCCCACTTACCCCACACAGTTAAAACCCCTGTGACCTGGAACATGTGCATAATTGTCTGTGTGTGTGTGTGTGTGTGTGTGTGTGTGTGTGTGTGTGTGTGTGTCGGCTTCGTCTGCATCAGCCTGCTTCACATCCAGAGCTACAACACAGCTACAAGTCAATTATGTTCTGTTCTGCTTCACTTAACCTGACTGTGAAGGAGAGTGCAGAAATATTGGAGATGCAGAATGAAAATATGTGCAAACAATAAAGCAAATGGAGGCTGAGTGTGTGGCCGTCGGCTGCAAAAACACGTCAACTTCTCCTGTTTCCCTGCAGAGTTCAGTCAGTGGTAACATTACACATCAGTGGTTTCTGCTGGAGCATTGCAGTGTCCATTCATTTATTCACATTAATACACTGTCCAGGATTTTTCTGTTGTTTTTGTGATTTTTTACTATCAAAATCACAGATATTTTTGGGCAACTTTAGAAATATTTGAAAAACATTTTGTGATAATTTGCTTATGTGTGACTGATAGGTATTTTTCTTGAACCTATATAAAAAGACCACAGACAACGTATATGAATTTTATAGACAAAGCTTTTGCAAAAGGAGAACTTTCCGTCACGGCCTCTCCAGGCCGTTCCAGAGAATTCTGATCTGCTTTCACGTGAGCTCCTTCTTTTATTGTCAAAGAAAAACAGTCACAGGGGGCAGTCAGGAAAACAACAGAGGTCGTAAAACACCCAACCAAAACAAACCAGCAACTCAGTTCCAGGTGTGATATCTGATCTACGGTCTGAGCCCAGTTCAGCTCTAGGTCAAACTGTCAACAAAGAGGGAGGATAAACAAGAGACAAAATACGACTGCTCACAAGCAGTTAGGAGGTATTCTGGTTGATAAGAATTAAGATCTGGGAAACTCAGAGTTAAGTGTCTCACATAAAGATAAACAGACAGTCGTAACCTCCAGGTCAGTTTATACACACATAAGCAAGAGAACACTTTAAACTAAAAATCACAATAATACTGATTAACATTAGACTGAATATGAACTAAAGTAATAATGATAATACCAAAAAATATCTAACATTCCCCCCTTTTTATCATTTTACTATGTGTGTAAACTTTATGCAAAAGCCAAGCATAGAAAATAAAAGAAAAGAAAAGAACCAATAAATGCAAGTTTTTTTTTTTGTTTTTTTTTTTTTCCTAAGCTAAACACAGAAAATACACAATGAATAAATGTAATATAATGAAATAAATGAAAATAAAAGAAACAGCAAAAATCAAATGCAGTTTTCTCATCACTACACCACTTGTTTCCACATTTTCGGTGCAGGAATCATTCAGCAAATGAATTCATCTGTTTATTGATTACAGAAATTCATCACTGTTCAGAAAACCATCAGAACTTGAAACATCTTCAGTTGTCTCATAAGATGCCTTTGCCAGCTGATAGTTGATAACAGTTGTGTTAACTGTTTTAAACATCATATGTCGTAGACAAGGAATAATGCAACTTGTGAAAAGACAGAACAGAACTAAAACAATCAGAACAGGTGTCACGAGCTTTAACAGCAAGGACCACCATGGTCCAGAAGTAAGCCATGAAAGCAAATCAAAAGAGGGTGAGCCGCGTGTTCCACTCTCCACATACTGTTTTAAATCTTCCAGCTCGTATAGAGCGTCAGAAATAGTTCCTCCAGTTCCTGCTTCATCTGGCACAAAAGTACAGCACGTCGGGCCAATAATTTTGCAGACCCCTCCCTGAGGGGCAGCGAGAAAGTCCAGGACAACACGGTTTTGCATAACCATGTTTCTCAGTTCAGTCAGTTCTTTCATGGTGCCATTGGCCAGCTGGTATGTGATGTTGATTAGTCGCAGTAATCCGTACCTGTTTATCTCAACGTGGTCCCGAATCTCTCCTAGACCAACCCATGGAAACAGGCTTTGCATGAATTTTTCTCCGCCGTTCCAAATCCTGAATTCCCATGGAACTCCGGTATGTGTTGTTAGGCCTCCCCATCTTTTGACCTCTGACATAACTGTTCGTTTGGAGCGGGTGTGTAGATCATTCTGTGCTTTCCTGATGAACGCAATCGGGTTGATTAGAGGTACCACAGCACACAGTCCTCCCCAATTTTTCGGCAAGAACATGTATGCTTCATTCCCGCATATGAAGTACCAGTCTGCCAACATCCGTGAGCCATAATCTCCTGGCACTATGGCGCTGCACAGTGTTGTCTCTTGTCTCCTCTTTGTCTTATGCGTGATGTTGAAACTCCTCTCCTGAAGCAAGTTGTCACAGTCTGGGTTGTCCTTCCAGACTTTGCAGTGTGGAGTTGCCCTTTGACCCCTGCAAGCTGTGCAGTCGATGAAATCCTGTGTCGGTTCGCAGTAGGTGTAAACTCTGTTACACAAGTTCCAGGGCACCGTCCCAAAAGAAACGTGTCTGTTGTTGTAAACATAGCTCCTCAGAGATCCTGGTTTAGCTCCTGCTAAAGAAATGGTCTCTGGTATTTTCCTTGTGGCTTGTGGAAATGGTGGAAACGGAAGTACGTCATCCTCAAATGAACAGTTCATAGATCCAAAAAGTCCTTTTGTGGCATCTCCTGTCCGAAGTAGAACAGAAAAATCCTTTTTGCACCATTTGCATTTTCTTCTTTTCATGGGGACGCTGAGTCGTGGTTGTGTGCTCAGGCCATAGAGACACATCTGTTTGTCGTCAGTAATGTTACCTGGTCGGAGACCTGAGTTGTGTATGGAAACCGGCAGCTGCGCACACACGTAGCAGTTCACAGCATGTCCCTCATAAGCGGTTCTGTTCATCAGTTTCCACCAAAGATTGGTACTGTAGTCGTGTGGGTGGAACTCAGGCTCGCTTCCTCCTCCAAACATCAAGCATACAGCAGTCACAGCGCAGTAGAAGATCCATCTGGCATATGGAGTCCCCATTGCTGCTGGGCGTGCAGAGATGTCAGAACCCCCAAACTAAAGGAGTGAGAATCTGTCGAGTTTCTTCACTGGCGTTGAGACAAACCGCCCTATTGGTCAGGAATCCCTGTGTAACCAGCCTTCCTCGCCACTCCGGATTAGGGATCCAACACTCTCTGCAGCTTGCAGTGACTGAGATGTATCCAGCTGGGTCTTTCAGCAATCTTTACAGCTGTTGGTGTGGTCATCAGCACCTGGAACGGTCCTTCCCACCGTGGACTCGCCCAGTTCTTTCGTTTGATGACCTTTATGTAGACCCAGTCGCCTTGCTCGATTGGAGCGGTCTCCTGTGCAGGAAGAGAATCATAAGGCAGTAACTTTGCTCTGGACACTTCCTTCAGTTTAAGAGTCCTGATCATATAATCTGCTAATGTCTGATCTTCATCAGCTTTTTGTATTCTGGAGCAAACAGAGGCAATCTGTAAGCTCTCCAATGAATTATTTCAGAAGGTGTTTAGACCATCAGCTGTCGGGGTGATTCTCATATAAAGCTTCACTAAATCTAAACATTCTGTGGAATACCATGTGTTGGGGTATAGTTTTGCAGATAGCCTTAGCTACCATCAAAGCATCTGCATGCTTTGATGGAACTATTTCAACCCATTTAGAAAAAGCATCAATCATCATCTAACAGTATTTGTTAACTCAAAAGTACATAACAAAAAAATTTTTATGTGAGAATTTAGTAGTTATATAGTATGTAGTTACCTCACCATTTTCCTTTTCCCCCCTTTTTACACATGGCATTGCCCATGTGTCACAATCACTTAAGCTTTTATAAAGTCTTTGGGAGGATTAGTAGTTAATGCAGGTGAACTCATAGGTTTATAGAAGATATTTTAGCAGACACGTATTTCAATTGCAGGATTATATTTTGGTTTTTCTTTGTTAAACTCTAAATTAAAATTTTCAGTTAAATTCAATGAAATATTTCATAATATTTCAACACTGCAATATCAATTTTTTCAACACGTAAAGATGTTTAATTTAGTTCCAAACTAGTAAATAAAACATTTGAAAATCATTATTAGCTAAGAATCTCTAATACATTTTTTTTAATTGGTGTAATTTAGTTGCATAGCTCTATCAATTTTTTGTTTAACTTTTAATGATTATAATTTTTCTTCTTCATGGTTTCCCAACCTATGGCCCGTGGGCCCTAAGAGGATCACTGGTCCTTCTGTTAAGGACTGAGTTAACGGGTACAAAATGAACGATTTTATCTAACATTGTACCTAAAAACCTCTAAAATGTTCTTTTCTGGGTAGATTATTCCTATATGCAAACAGGATTAGTGAGCTCATTCTTTATCACAGTGGTGTGTGTGTAACTTATCTCGCATTTCTCCACTGTCTCACTTCTCGCCTCCCCCTCCTGCTGTTGGCGTCGCTGCAGCTGGTCCTCCCCCCGCCTCTCCTCCAGCTCCCTGTCAGTCCAACGGCTCTGGTGTTGGATAAGTTGTCCAGACCGTCCCTTAGTGAATGTCCAGGTTGTCCACCAATGAATTTAGTTCCAGTCCAAACGTCCAGCAGGACTCCATACAGTAGTTTGCTGTATGGCAGTTCCCAGATGTCCAAGAATCAGGATCAGCGGACATCTTAGTGCCTTTAGGTGGCAGAAATCATTGTGTTCTTTTTCGCTTCTTTATCAATTGTCATTGGCTGGTGATGAAGGAGGGACATCATCTGATCTGGCAGGACAGGTTCGAGTTGAGGTCGGAGGTCAGACTCACCGCAGCAAGGCTCAGACAGAGGAAAAAGAAAGAAGCAAATAAGAATCCATTAGGGTTTGTTCGGCTTTCTGTGTCTTTTTTCTTTTTACAAACATTTTCCATATAACTTTTCTCTTGTGATCGTATAGTGTTTAGCCCCTTATTACCCAACTTTTTAAGAACTCATAAATCCTTTTTTTATTCAAACACATATAAACATGAAACATGTTAAAAGCTGTAGTCTCTTTTAACCTGTACAATATTAACCTTTAAAATGTAGAATGTAAGTTTATGTTAACTTCATCTGAGTCACATCTCACCAGAGAACAATGGATTTCTCTAAATTTGTCGATCTTAGTGCTGCAGACTGTGAGGTCAGCGGGCAGCCCTCCTCTCAAAAAGGCCTAAGAGAGTCAAGAGGCTGGAATAATATCCAGGTCGGTACCTTACTCTGACCTCTGACCCCTCCAGTTATACAGCCAAAGGATCATTTCACCAAGTTGGTGTTATAATCTGATTACGACACAATATATTAAACACTGTTCTCTGGGGAGAATTTTATTATTTAATTTTATTTTTCAGCTTCTCCTCCTTCAGGAAAGTCATAATTCCACTTTTAGCATACAAGGAAGTTGTTCCCATGTTTTTATTTCAGTGAGACGTCTCTCAACTAATTTTTCTTTGAAAGTGTAGGTACACTAAAAAACAAACCAAACAAACAAACACCAGTGTTTCCTAAAAGTAATTATTTCTGACTTGTGAGGCTTAAACCTAATTTTTAGTAACATTAAAAATTATTTTGCATGCACTGGTTTCATACCGAAATTCAATTTCTTTATTTATTTATTTATATATATATTTTTTTTAATTAACGTGTAACAAACTGCACATGTGTCCACCATTTCATCAATTTTGTCTGGTGGTTTGTCTTTTTGGGGTGTGGTAGAGTCTGATCATGCTGTGTATTTCTCCTGTTTGTGGTCCCCTCACTTTTGCCCAATCTTTTCCTAATGAGGACATGGCTGCTTCTCCTGCTTCTACCCCATTTAATCTATATGAATGGATTAATCCAGTCATGTCCTCTATCCACTTATCGGGGTCTTCTGTTACAGGCGTTATTCCTTCTACCCCTTTCTGGCCTCTATCAAGGTCCAGGGTGCAAAAACATATAAGTTTTGTGCACCTTCCTCTAATGAGGGGTACAGTCGTGCTGCTGGGACTGCAGCGGCTGAGACTGGGGCAGACGGAGCTGCTGCAGCAACGGGGGAAGGGTTGGTTGCAGGAGCTTGTGCTCACCGCACCACTACATCATTCCGTGTGCTTAGAATGACTTTATTATCTTTTGGTCTAACAAATAGGTTTTTTGCTTCTTAAAATTTTTGTCTTTAACCTTTTTAGCACACCTCAGCTCATCCTCCTTTTTAGCCTTCTTTATTCCCTTTTTTCTTGTTACACTACTCTCCAAAATTCCCACAATTGTTTGCCATTGATCAATTTTTAGCTTCGAAAATTTTTATTTATTTAAATTTAGTCCAGGTTCGTTGACTCCTAGGGAGTCCTATGAACTGGAGATCTTTTCAGTAGGCCAGCAATTAAAAATACCTTGTTGTGGTATTCTCCACTTCAACTCTTTCGAGTGGGAGAATCTCGCCTTTGCATCCACAAGAGGTTTGCTGCTTAATCCCACTGTGTTATATGAGGTAAAATACTGAGCAGTATTTAAACCTCCAATCACTCTTTCACGCACACACACATCAAAGCAGCAAGCAAACAGCAATATCAGCACAGTAATAACAGAACAGTAATAATAAGCTTCCTATCTACGTGAGGACTTACCCTTAAGAGGTGTCCTCTAAGTAAGGAGGCTCCAAGAGCCTTACCTTGTGCCTTTAGTTGAAACTCTGTCAACTGGGACCCTTATAACTTCTTTAGTCAAGCTGGTATCTGACAAGGACTCAAACCTCAGAGTTTTAGCAGAGCGACATCATACAAGGATACTCAAACCTCAGAGTTTTAGCAGAGCGACATCATACAAGGATACTCAAACCTCAGAGTTTTAGCAGAGCGACATCATACAAGGATACTCAAACCTCAGAGTTTTAGCAGAGCGACATCATACAAGGATACTCAAACCTCAGAGTTTTAGCAGAGCGACATCATACAAGGATACTCAAACCTCAGAGTTTTAGCAGAGCGACATCATACAAGGATACTCAAACCTCAGAGTTTTAGTTAAAACGCTGTTTAACAAGGATACTCAAACCTCTAAAATAGTCATTATAAAATTCACCTACGTTTCTGTATTTTTCGGGTTGTCCAGTCGGATCTCGTCACTCCGCCGTTGGCAGACAAAGTCGGACATGTGTCGCTGGCCCAGCAAAGAATTTTGCTTCCTGGGTCTTTCTTTCCAGGTCCAGTTGACTCTGGCCGTGCACGGATTCAGCGCGTCTTCCTCTGCCTGTCAGCGGGGGGGGTTGAGAGATCCCGGATTTCGGCACCAAATGATAGGTATTTTTCTTGAACCTATATAAAAAGACCACAGACAACGTATATGAATTTTATAGACAAAGCTTTTGCAAAAGGAGAACTTTCCGTCACGGCCTCTCCAGGCCGTTCCAGAGAATTCTGATCTGCTTTCACGTGAGCTCCTTCTTTTATTGTCAAAGAAAAACAGTCACAGGGGGCAGTCAGGAAAACAACAGAGGTCGTAAAACACCCAACCAAAACAAACCAGCAACTCAGTTCCAGGTGTGATATCTGATCTACGGTCTGAGCCCAGTTCAGCTCTAGGTCAAACTGTCAACAAAGAGGGAGGATAAACAAGAGACAAAATACGACTGCTCACAAGCAGTTAGGAGGTATTCTGGTTGATAAGAATTAAGATCTGGGAAACTCAGAGTTAAGTGTCTCACATAAAGATAAACAGACAGTCGTAACCTCCAGGTCAGTTTATACACACATAAGCAAGAGAACACTTTAAACTAAAAATCACAATAATACTGATTAACATTAGACTGAATATGAACTAAAGTAATAATGATAATACCAAAAAATATCTAACAGTGACGGTAAATGTGACTTTGTTACCATATTGATTATGATCTGTAACTTGACATGAAGTAAAGCTGATGCAGCAGTAGAAGTCAGAAATACTGCCCCCTGCAGGTGGGAGTTATCATCACGTTGGTGACAAACTGGAGGATCTGATTAATGACCTTTACTGGTGATGGCAGAATGAAGTCAGCTGCTGCAGAGTCTTAGTCTACGCTCTCCAAAGGTTGCTGCTTTGGTTCAGTTCTGGTCTGGATGGATGAAAGGAATCGACATGAACTTTCTGCACCGTTAGAAGTCTTCTTGAACAGGATCTCATGTTTCCATCAGTGTTTTTATGAGTGTTTGGCAGTATGGCATTAGAGACAATCATGGAAATGGCAGACCTGAAAACGATTCCACAGTTTTGCAAAAGGTTTACATTCTTACATGAACCATTTTTTACTTTTCTGAAAGAGGTTTTGAGCTAAAACTGATTTCCTGAATAAAAACTCCCATCCGCTGGTGGGTCTGTGCCTTACCAGAGGCATGAAACTCTGAGAAGTTCAGGCTCCGGGCCCGGAGGGGATGACTCTCTCCAGTTTTTCTGAGATGTGTGACCCTGCTAGTTTCGCCTCTACTTCCTGTTTATGTCAGCCATGCGTAGCGTCGACCGCTGATCAAACTGTGTTGCCTGGTTGATTTGCTCCAAACCAGAAGATGGAAACGAAGCTGGTAGCCGGTCAGAACCTCAGACTGTCAGCTCAGCTTTCTGTGTTGGTGCCTTCATGACCTTCAGCATGAACTGGACCGGAACCAGAAATGATTCTCAACTGGTCAAAGATGGACGACTTCCTGCTGGCTTAGCCGTCAGAGACAGATGGTGATTAGAGTCTCAGAGAGAAAGATGAACTTGTTCATATTTTTCTTTGTTTGTCAGACCTATATTTGGAAACTACTATAAAATGCATATTTAATGAAGCATCTCATGTGGGAGTTTATAGAGTAAAAAGCTCCTTGAAGCATCAGAGAAAGATGAAGCAGTGAATCCCAGCAGTGATGGTCCAGTGAGAGGCTCTTCTCTGGGTCACCCTCCATGGTACGAAGCAAAATGATCATTTTGACTTATTTATCTTAAAATTCATTAAGATGATGCAGCTGTAAAATAACAGGCCTGGTGGTATTCATTCAGGATTAAATAGTCATTAGTTGTTTAAACTTGTCATTAAATAATAGTTTTATTTTTCCAGGTTCTGAATGAAAATGTCATAAAACTTGAAATATAAAACATTTAAACAGTTGTTGGAAAGACGACCAAGCAGCTATGCAGTGAGCTTCTCCTCAGCTCATGAAATAATTCGGCTCATTCTTTGCTGAATGCTCCCTGGTTTGTTTCTCTCAATCATTTCTGAGGCTGCTGGGAACTAATTTCATCACAGTTGCTCATGAAATCTTAAACTAATTCAATTTATCCAGATTAGAAATTAATGTGACTCATGCGGAGCTCTATAAAAGCGTGCTGTTAAGCTATAAGTGTGTGCTTGTTATCAGCGTTCCCTCCACGTTTTCTCCAGGCCGTTTGGAAGCCAAACCTGAAGACAGACGGCTTTCAGTTCTCACTTCTTTTATTTTAAGTCTTTATATTAAACTGTTTTAAATCTGTAAGTTTAATTTGAACATTGTTACTTTTCATATTCTATAAAACAACGTGTCTTTACTGTGTTTGCTCTGATTCATTGTGTCTGTAAATGCAGTTTTATTGATTAGAACTGAACTGAATCTGTTTTAATTAGTTTGTAAATCACCATTTATACTTTTATTATTCATTCTTCTCCCCAACAGTTCCATAAAACTAATTGTTAAAGTAATTTAAAAACAAACCTGGAGCTCTCAGCCTCTTTATTGGCTGTTAGATAACAACCATCCAGATTTCAAACCTGTCTGACTGGACCTGAGGTGGAATCAGATATTTTCCCTCCATGTTTGTGACCAACCAGAGATACTGACTGTTCCCAGACTGGTGCAGATTCTGTTTAACTGGAACAAACTGGGTGAATTAGGAGAGAAATCACGTTGTGTGTCGTCGGCTTTCATCCTCCCAGATTTCATGGCGTCGCTTTCAGAAGCAGAGTCCTTCAGAGCGTTTGATGGAACCTGAACGTGTCAGAAGGACTTCTGGTTTGAGTTTTTACAGAATAATGTCCAACATCGCTGGAGGTTTACTGCCTCAGATGTAAAACCTGGAGGCGTCTGACCGTCACAGGAAAACATTCCTGCTGTAAGCCTCTGTTCTGTGAAGACTTGTTCTGTAATGTCAGGCCCAATACGTCACTCTGAGAGGTCAAGCAAAGTCGAGGTCAGGCAGCAAATCCAGAGCCAGTGGCGTTTTTCTCCTCTGGACATCAGTTATGATCTAATGTCACATGAATTGTCTTCAGACTTTCATAACCAAAGAAATGAATCACTTTGACTTTTTTCATTATACATTTTTGGGTTTTTTTGTAGGCTGCACAGTGGAGCAGTTGGTAGAGCTGTTGCCTTGCAGCAAGAAGGTTCTGGGTTTGATTCCCGGTCTTTCTGCATGTTCTCCCTGTGCATGGTGGGTTTTCTCCAGGTACTCCAGTTTCCTCCCACAGTCCAAAGGTGTGGGAGGAAACACTCACACCCTAGGTCTGAGTGTGTGTCTCTGTGTTGCCCTGCAACAGACTGGTGACCTGTCCAGGGTGACCCCGCCTCTCACCTGGAACATTACCTGGAGAGGCACCAGCATCCCTCCTGACCCCACTGAGGGTCAAGGATGTAAAGATGATGGATTGTTTTGTAGAGTCGACCTCAGAGGATAATTAGTTCAATTTTATTCTAATAACACAAAAACAATAAAAGATTTTTTTTGTTTAACTAAGAATTTAATTGTAGATTTGGACAAACTGAGAAACTAACTAATTAATCTTGAACTTGGTTCGAGGTGTCAGCCTGAACTGCAGCGCCACCTTCACATGAGCTGAGTCAGTGCGTCCTGCTGTAGCTTCCTGCTGCAGCTTCCTGCTGCAGCTTCCTGTTGCAGCTTCCTGCTGCAGATTCCTGCTGAAGCTTCCTGTTGCAGCTTCCTGCTGTAGCTTCCTGCTGCAGCTTCCTGCTGCAGCTTCCTACTGCAGATTCCTGCTGAAGCTTCCTGTTGCAGCTTCCTGCTGTAGCTTCCTGCTGCAGCTTCCTGCTGCAGCTTCCTACTGCAGCTTCCTGCTGAAGCTTCCTGTTGCAGCTTCCTGCTGCAGCTTCCTGCTGTAGCTTCCTGCTGCAGCTTCCTGCTGCAGCTTCCTACTGCAGCTTCCTGCTGAAGCTTCCTGTTGCAGCTTCCTGCTGCAGCTTCCTGCTGCAGCTTCCTACTGCAGCTTCCTGCTGAAGCTTCCTGTTGCAGCTTCCTGCTGTAGCTTCCTGCTGTAGATTCCTGCTGCAGCTTCCTGCTGCAGCTTCCTGCTGTAGCTTCCTGCTGCAGCTTCCTGCTGCAGCTTCCTACTGCAGCTTCCTGCTGAAGCTTCCTGTTGCAGCTTCCTGCTGTAGCTTCCTGCTGCAGCTTCCTGCTGCAGCTTCCTACTGCAGCTTCCTGCTGAAGCTTCCTGTTGCAGCTTCCTGCTGCAGCTTCCTACTGCAGCTTCCTGCTGAAGCTTCCTGCTGCAGCATCCTGCTGAAGCTTCCTGTTGCAGCCTGAAGGTCCCTCTGACTCTGGATTTATTGCCTTGCAGGACATTGGTAGAGTTTTCTGTCTGTGTAACTCATACTTGATCTTGTTTCTGTTACTCTCTAAGTTCATCCTGTTCCTCGTCACAGTTCCATGCTGTCACTCACAAACCAAACTGGTGACTTTTGCTACAATAACTTTTGTTGTCCTGCAGAAAACCAGACAGGATGCCAAGAAAAACAGCAGAAAGAATCACTGGCTGGACCTTCTGCTCACGCTGCCTGTTTCTCCCACACGCCTGCGGAGCCACACACTCATCTCACACCTTCTTTCTCATTTAGCTTTTATCCTCTGGATCACAGCTGTCCAGGTCCAGTCCAGCTGGAGTCCTGAAACCTTTTAGAAACATCTTTTCTTCCACCGTTAAACATCTGGAGAACTGTTCTGCATGTTGTGGAGGAAAAACAACCGTTTGGTTCAAGTGAGCTGGACAGAGACACCTGAAGGTCTCTGGTCCTCGTCTCTTTAGGACAGGAGTTTATGAACTGTCTGGAGAGGAAAATGACTCTCTTTCTCTTTCTTTATTATTCACTATGAAGCCATTTTTAACCCTACAAAATGTCCTCTACCTTTTATACATCAAACTTTGAGTCTTGTCATAAATTTGGCAAAAAGTTTTATATGGCATTAAAAAAAATTCAGAAAGATTTTTATCTGCATTATGTTGAAATCACTTTGATTAAGTCACTGAGACATCATTTATCTGGGGAAAGTTGAGAGGAAACATGTGAACCCGTCGTCATGTAGCAGTTACATGTGAACCCGTCGTCATGTAGCAGTAACATGTGAACCCGTCCCCGTGTAGCAGTAACATGTGAACCCGTCATCAAGTAGCAGTAACATGTGAACCCGTCCCCTTGTAGCAGTAACATGTGAACCCGTCCTCACGTAGCAGTAACATGTGAACCCGTCCTCATGTAGCAGTAACATGTGAACCCGTCCTCGTGTAGCAGTAACATGTGAACCCGTCCTCATGTAGCAGTAACATGTGAACCCGTCCTCGTGTAGCAGTAACATGTGAACCCGTCCTCGTGTAGCAGTTACTTGTGAACCCGTCCTCGTGTAGCAG
Source organism: Poecilia mexicana (assembly GCF_051168715.1). Lineage (NCBI taxonomy): Eukaryota > Metazoa > Chordata > Actinopteri > Cyprinodontiformes > Poeciliidae > Poecilia > Poecilia mexicana. The sequence goes on along the minus strand of NW_028263391.1, from coordinate 25,247,327 downwards.
TAACATGTGAACCCGTCCCCTTGTAGCAGTAACATGTGAACCCATCATCATGTAGCAGTAACATGTGAACCCGTCCCCGTGTGGCAGTAACATGTGAACCCGTCCTCATGTAGCAGTAACATGTGAACCCGTCATCAAGTAGCAGTAACATGTGAACCCGTCCCCTTGTAGCAGTAACATGTGAACCCGTCATCATGTAGCAGTTACTTGTGAACCCGTCCTCGTGTAGCAGTAACATGTGAACCCGTCCCCTTGTAGCAGTAACATGTGAACCCATCATCATGTAGCAGTAACATGTGAACCCGTCCCCTTGTAGCAGTAACATGTGAACCCATCATCATGTAGCAGTAACATGTGAACCCGTCCTCATGTAGCAGTAACATGTGAACCCGTCCTCATGTAGCAGTAACATGTGAACCCGTCCTGGTGTAGCAGTAACATGTGAACCCGTCCTGGTGTAGCAGTAACATGTGAACCCGTCCTCATGTAGCAGTTACATGTGAACCCGTCCTCGTGTAGCAGTTACATGTGAACCCGTCCTCCTGTAGCAGTAACATGTGAACCCGTCCTCCTGTAGCAGTAACATGTGAACCCGTCCTCATGTAGCAGTAACATGTGAACCCGTCCCCGTGTAGCAGTAACATGTGAACCCGTCCTCATGTAGCAGTTACATGTGAACCCGTCCTCGTGTAGCAGTTACATGTGAACCCGTCCTCCTGTAGCAGTAACATGTGAACCCGTCCTCCTGTAGCAGTAACATGTGAACCCGTCCTCATGTAGCAGTAACATGTGAACCCGTCCCCGTGTAGCAGTAACATGTGAACCCGTCCTCATGTAGCAGTAACATGTGAACCCGTCCTCGTGTAGCAGTTACATGTGAACCCGTCATCATGTAGCAGTAACATGTGAACCCGTCCTGGTGTAGCAGTAACATGTGAACCCGTCCTCATGTAGCAGTAACATGTGAACCCGTCCCCGTGTAGCAGTAACATGTGAACCCGTCCTCATGTAGCAGTAACATGTGAACCCGTCCTCGTGTAGCAGTTACATGTGAACCCGTCATCATGTAGCAGTAACATGTGAACCCGTCCTCGTGTAGCAGTAACATGTGAACCCGTCATCATGTAGCAGTAACATGTGAACCCGTCCTGGTGTAGCAGTAACATGTGAACCCGTCCTCATGTAGCAGTAACATGTGAACCCGTCCTCGTGTAGCAGTAACATGTGAACCCGTCCTCATGTAGCAGTAACATGTGAACCCGTCCCCGTGTAGCAGTAACATGTGAACCCGTCCTCATGTAGCAGTAACATGTGAACCCGTCCTGGTGTAGCAGTAACATGTGAACCCGTCCTCATGTAGCAGTAACATGTGAACCCGTCCTGGTGTAGCAGTAACATGTGAACCCTTCCTCATGTAGCAGTAACATGTGAACCCGTCCTGGTGTAGCAGTAACATGTGAACCCGTCCTCATGTAGCAGTAACATGTGAACCCGTCATCATGTAGCAGTAACATGTGAACCCGTCCTCCTGTAGCAGTAACATGTGAACCCGTCCCCTTGTAGCAGTAACATGTGAACCCGTCCTCATGTAGCAGTAACATGTGAACCCGTCCTCAGCATTAGAACCGGTTTACCTTCCAGCTGGTCGCTGAAGGACTCCAGGCTGAGCTCACATCAACCCGTCTGACAGAAATCATTCCTTCTGCTCGGCTTGTCCGGACACAGGAAGCTGGACGCCTCTTGTTCCGCCACACTGGAACAAGAACTCTGTCAAAAGCTGACTTCCAGGTCATTAGCAGATTTGGGCTCGGTGGTTGAACACACAGCGTTTCGTTTCAGAGAGGAGTCACAGAGGGGAAAGTTGAGAGGAAAGCAGCTGAACTCCAGAGTTCATTGATCCACGTCACAACCGATAGACATGAAGCTGCTTCAGTCAATAAACACTAAGACTGGGCAGCTACTAATCATGTTATAAATATTATGCTGTAGATTTAAACATGTTTATTAATGCAGTGGATCAAATCAGAGAAAAGTTTTATGGGAGCTGGAGCAGCTGCATGTCTCTGTAATGAGCTGATGTGTGAGGAGCTCAGCTCTGAACCTTCAGTACCAACATCTGATGGATAAACATTAGTGTCAGCTAACGTGCGGCGCCGCCGATGTGAAATGACATCCTGATGGCGGCGGCGGGGGGCAGAGCGAGGAGAAGGGGCGGCAGCTTGGGAAGTACCTTCAGACAAGGCAATTAAACGCACCTTGAGCTTGATGAATTTCTAATTGGAGGCTGATCACATCGGAGGTGTGCTGGATTAGACTGTCGGTAATGAATTGGAGAGACAGAGCGTGACAGATTAGTGCTGTTCCGCCTCTCCCTGAACTGAGGGGGAAGTGTGTATGAGTCTGCATCTTCAACTGGGCTCCTGCGTGAGTGTGTGTGTGTGTGTGTGTGTGTGTGTGTGTGTGTGTGTGTGTGTGTGTGTGTGTGTGTGTGTGTGTGTGTGTGTGTGTGTGTGTAACATATGATGCTGCTTTGACATGTGGAAAGCAACAGGAAGTAAATGAAGCCAACTGGGGGATGCAGAAGGAAACTAGAGGCAATTAGAGGAAACTCTGGAAACGTCTGAAACAGAAACGTTGCAGAATTTATCTGATCCTTCAGCAGGTTGGAAACGTCAGCTTCACTTCAGGATTTCTGGTATTTTCAGTGAGTTCGTAACCATGGTAACTCATGTTAGTCTGCTCAGAAGGGTGGAAACATTTTGTCATGAGGTTACAACCATTAAGCTGAAAACAATTTGCTGCTTTTCAAATTTAAATACAAAAATGTAATTTTATTTATCTGGTCAGATAAACTAAAATATGCAAAATAGTGAGATTTTATTCAAAGAAAGAGTTCTGGAAATCATTTTAGAACCAAAGCACAAAAAAGTTCAGACACATTTTGTGTCTGAAAGTATTAGAAAGAGAGAAATGTTATTTTTATTTATAATCCTCATAGAGGAACCAGAGGAACTCACTGATTTTAATCTCCAACATTCAGAAAAGCAGAAAGTTTTTATTTCTAAACTTCAGTGCTCACCGTCTTTTAACTCATGCTGCTGTAATTCAGAGGACTGAACTACAGCAGCATCACAGCAGCTCTGCCTGGTCCAGAGTCGGCACATATGGAAAAATGTGTGAGGAATAATTTCAGAGGAAACCACAGAATGGCGATGAGAGCGAGGAAGATGAGGAGAGGAGGAAAACACTGTGGCACAGAAAAGAGGAAATGAGGATGAATAGAAAGAGGAGAAAGAAACACAAAGACTTTCTGCTGCCTTATCAAAGTGATGAAAGAAAAGAGAAGATGAGTTTGTCTCTTTCATGTTGTGGTCCTCCAGGTCATGCTGTGTGTCTCAGGGATTTAAATGCAAGCAGAGCAGATCTGCAGCTGCAGGGATCCTGGTGCGGATGCTGCTGCTGCACCAGGCTGCAGAAGATGACATGCTGCGACCCGAACCGGCTTCAAGCTTTCTGTAAGGCTGGAGACGACATGATGAGTCAGCAGAACGAAACCAGCAGGCAGGTTTCTGAAAAACAGACAGAACCAGAAAAACAATCCACACAAACTGAGGCTGAAAAGGTTCAACTTTTTCATATTTCAGAAAAATTTAAATGAACTAAACGATTTCCTCAGTCAAAACCACCCATCCATCCATCCATCCATCCATCCATCCATCCATCCATCCATCCATCCATCCATCCATCCATCCATCCATCCATCCATCCATCCATCCATCCATCCATCCATCCATCCATCCATCCATCCACATCCATCCATCCATCCATCCATCCATCCATCATCCATCCATCCATCCATCCATCCATCCATCCACATCCATCCATCCATCCATCCATCCATCCATCCATCCATCCATCCATCCATCCATCCATCCATCCATCCATCCATCCATCCATCCTTCCATCCATCCACATCCATCCATCCGTCCGTCCGTCCGTCCGTCCGTCCGTCCGTCCGTCCGTCCGTCCGTCCGTCCATCCATCCATCCATCCATCCATCCATCCATCCATCCACATCCATCCATCCATCCATCCATCCATCCATCCATCCATCCATCCATCCATCCACATCCATCCATCCATCCATCCATCCATCCATCCATCCATCCATCCATCCATCCATCCATCCATCCATCCATCCATCCATCCATCCATCTCTATAGTATTGATCTGCATCTCTGAGCCAAAAAAAATCACACTGTGAAGAAATTAATTATTTTTCTTATTAAAAGCTTTTAATGAAAAAATATTATCTGGATTCAAACCTGTCATTTATCATCCAACAGAAATTATAATGAAATGTCATTTCTGAATGTTAGAGAGCAGCTGGTTATTGTTCAAATACAAAATAAAAATCTGTCAGGTTTTATTATTTCTATAGAAATGTGTCGCCAGATTCTGGTGACTCAAGAGCTTCATAACCAATCAGCAGCTTAGCAACATTTTAAATACTGAATATTTCTAAGATGTAACGTCCTTTTAGACCAACAAAGTAAACAAGATGAATATTTACTGTTTTGGTTTGTTGATTGAATAATAATTAATCATAATAAATGAAATTAGAAAACAGATTTTATAGAAAGGTTTATGGGCTTAAAGAGGTTTTTAGTGGTTTGTAAACTACAGGCTGTAGTTTAAACTGGTTCTGTGATGATGTGATGTGAACAGAACCGACTGCAGGATCTGGGTTCTGGAGAATTTCTTCTAGTTTCTTGTAAGATCTCCAGAGTTGATGAACTTAGAGTGAAGAGTGAAAATTGTGTTTTGTATTTGAATTCACACAATTCAAACATCATTACCACACACACACACACACACACGCACACCCCCCCCCCCACACACACACACATGTTTGTTTTGCTATCTTTGTGGGGACTTTCCATTGACTTCCATTCATTTCTACAGCCTAAACCTGACCTTTACCCTTTTCCTAACCCTAACCATCACATACCCAACCCTAACCCTAACCAAAACTCAATTCATACCTTAGCCCTAACTCTGACCCCTGACCCAAAAACAGGGTTTCCCCTCGTGGGGACCAGGCTCAGGTCCCCACGAGGGGCGATTGGTCCCCACAACGTAGCATATGTCAGGAACATCGTCCCCACAAGGTATTACAAACAAACGCACACCCACGCACGCACACACCCACACACACACACACACACACACACACACACACACACACACACACACACACACACACACACACGCACACACATTTATTCACCGATCTACGTATTGATGTATAAATGTGTGTGACTGTAGTGCGGAGCGCTCTGACTGATGAAATGATCAGTTCAGTCCTTTTACGTTACCGAACATTGAATGTTTCTGGTGTTGGTTCTTCTCCTCTGCCTTCATTAAGAGACGGACAGTTTGAGTAAAGATCCGGTGAGAGCAGCTCCAGCAGTAAATGCTGGGCCTGCTGCCGGTCAGCCGTTTAGCCGCCTGTTAAATCCTCCATAAACTCTGTGACTCGGTTAAAATGCTAACCTGAACATGAAGCCAGGAGCCATGCTTCACTGCATCCAGCAGCCGCGCAGAAATAAACATCCAGCAGGATGAATAAATAATACAGCTTCACTTTAACAAACACACTCATGGTGTAAGTCAGGCGAACTCAGTCGGAACAAAGGAATGAGAAGAAAAGTTAATTTCAGGTAACTTTTCTATTCCATGGATGTATTCATGAGGCAGTAATGTTTCATGATCTCCGCAGGCTCTCCTCATTCATGTGTAATAAAATGCTTTCTTATTCATGCTGAGCTCCTCGGTTCAGGGCAGAAGCCGAAGAAACGACGGCCTTGTTACCGATGTGAGAGCTGGAGACCCAGAGCAGCATCCTGGGCGGGCGGCCATGTCTGCGTTCAGCCACAGAGACTCTGACAAGTAGAAACTGTATTTGTGTTTTTAATGTTCTGCCTCAGAGAGCCGACATGGAGGCAGCATGGAAACACCAGAGTCCAACAACCAGGAGCAACGTCTGGTTTCTGAGAGACTCGGAACAGAAACAGGACAAATAAATCTGTCAGGAACGACTTCTTCCTTCTTCTCCACCTGTAAGGTCACATGATCCAACACCAGGTCCAGAATCTGGTTTTAAAAGACATTTCTCAGCTTCTCTTTCAACCAAAAGGAGAAATGTGATTTGTTTCCATGTCAGGTGTTTGTTCTGGGTTTCTCTAAAAGCTCCTGGGTGGAAATTGCAACATTGCCATTCACTGGAGACAGGTGGCGCTCTCTCCATCACGCGTCTTTAAAACAAAATGGAAGATGCAGGGAGGGAGAGGAAAACTTTATGTCTTCATTCATCATTCTGCTCTGCAAAGCAGATCAGAAGCAGAAATCATTATGATTGTCGTTTTGAACTGAAAATCGATTTCGAATCAAATCGTGCGACAGTAAAAGGTTCCCACCTCTGATATAAACATCAGATTTTATCCCTCATTTTTGATGACTTCATCATAGTACAGCTGACTCCCGCATTAGGACTCATGAGTAACGTCACATGACCACATCCAGCCAATCAGAGCTCACTTCCTCTAATAAACCAGACTCAGGTGTGTTTGTGTGTGTGATCGATTTCATCTGAGTGCTCTGAGTACATCATGCACATAATGGAAGCACTCTTCAAGTTTTATTACACAGAAAATGTATCATGTGCATCATAATGAATGTTTTAAATCTGCTGTTTTATTTACTGCCATCTTCAAGCAAGTAAGTGAAAGAAAAATAAGCTCCAACTTTTGGTTTGAACATTTTTATGAAAGAAAATACCCTGCAAAAGGACGAGTACTAATAATAACGTTACTGTATCTGAGTGGTGCCTGTCGTCTTGTGACTGAGTCTTCCTGACTGGCTGCACAGCTGCAGTGTCGGGATAATGAGGGATAATCTCTTGTTTTGATATGCAGACTAGGCCCCCTGCTGGTAGATCACACACAATGATTCACTGCAAACACAAACCAAAAACATAAACGGAAATGATTCTGTTTTTCCGTTAGCAGCCTTGCAGCCTCATGTACTCTACTGGACATTTCTAGGATCAGATCGATGAACATGTTGACGTTTTGTAAACACAAACTTCAGCTTTGCTGGGATTTTATGCAGAAACGAACAAAGAGTTTCACATACATGTGAAGTGAAACCTTCATGTTAATGACAACCCGTCACATCAGCATCACTGATGGAGTCCCTCAAGGTGCCGTGTTTGGGCCGGTTTTAATCTGCTTCTCTAGTTTCTGACTCAGAACGATCTGACTGGATGCTGAAAAGACGATTGTTGTGTTCATGTGCTAAAGGAGTTAGCTTATCAGACAAGCTATTCAAGCCTAAAAGAGCATCTAAGTGCTAAACATGTAGCAGCTAATGCTAATGTTAGCGTCCACATTTCTACAGCGAATCTCTGGAAAGATGAACTTTGTTCCAATCTGATGGTTGAAAATTAAAAACTATAAATATCTTTGATTTTTGAGCATAGGTCAATGTATTCAATAACTTAGCAACAAGGAGAGATTCTGAACTGAAAATGTTTCTCATTGTTTTCATATATGGTTTCCAATTAAAATGTGATTAATTAACTACAGACACTAATTAACTAGATTAGAGCTTCAAGAGAATCCAGCTTGTTTACTTTGTTCTGGACTTTAAAATAAAATCCCCAGAAAAGACACTGAAGTTAAAGGTTGTAGCACAAAAACTGGAAAAAAGGTTTTTAAATGGTTTTGCAAAGCAGCATGTCTCTGCAAGCCTGCAGTTCTTAGTGATGCATTGATGATTTTATCACAAATGATTAACCAACCAGCTGCAAAAAGCAGGAATATGAAGCTGCTTTTCATCAGGATTTTATTTACATATGGTCTGCATAAGTTAGCAGGTGTTTGGATCAGATTTAACTCTCAGACTTTATCTCACGAAGCATTACGCATGAATACCTGCAGCATTTTAACATCTCCTGGTTTTAATTCAGTGAAGTGATTGTTGCTTTACTCCAGCAGTCGTTCTGCTGATGAAATGCCTCCGTTAAAGGAGAACCTGCCTGTTGTTTCTAGCAGAGAATTTCTGACACCTACATGTGGAGCAGCTGCTGTGCGGCCCAGTTCTGGTTCTGGTTCTGCAGCCAGCCAGGGCCGGATCTGGAGACGGGGCTGTTTGACCGTCACCAACATGTCCAGCCTCTGGACGGTACGTCAGCTCCCTGCTGGGCTCTGACCGGGTCTGCATGTGGTTCTGGTTCCCGGCTCGGCTGAGGAAAACCTTTGAATCAACACGAGTTCAGACAGTTCTGGCTCTTTCAGCTAAACGTAGCATCTGGCACATTTTCTATCTGATTTTCTGATGTTAAAATAGATGTTTTGCTTCAGTTTCACTCTAAAAAGTTGGTTCAGATTAAGTGGAAACCAGTCCCTCCAGTTTTTCACGATTCTGCAATGCTGGAAATTCATCAAAATCATCTAAACCTCAAATTTTGTTGTGATAAAAAAAATTGTGAGTTTACTGCAAATTTTCCTCAAATTGAGTGAAAAACATTCGGTTTATGTGATGCTAACTCACATCTGCAGGTGGCGCTAGTTCTTTCTTCTACTATAAATACAGCAAATACAATTTTAGCAAATATTTCTAAATCAGTGATAATAATAAAAAAATCACCAAAACAATCATAAATCTTTCATGGAACTCCTAAATACTGTTTTTCTAAGTATAATAATCATCCATTCTCAGGATGGACTGAAGACAAACGGCAAATATCAGAGATTTCTCTGATATTATGCACATTAAATGTCATTCAATCAATAAAAAGGTCAGATATTAAATCCCAGAAAGTCTCATTATGTAAAGAAGAGACTGATTGATGAAATGAGTTTTATTAAGAGCAGTTATGGGAATATTTAATTCACTATTTAATAAAAAGGATTTTCACTTTTCACAAAGAGGTATTTTGGTTTAGACTTACATTTATTTCTTTAAGAAATGAAATCATCTTTTGAGGGCTGCTCTGTTTATTAACTCATAAATCAGAAAAACTCAGGAAGGAGATTAAGGCTAAGCCAGTAAAAAAATTATTTCAAAAATGTTTTTTGGCTTCCAGGGGTTCCAAAGCCAATTCAATAATCAATCAATAACATAATATTAATATAATTAATAACATGCTCATCATTATTCTGTTTGAGTGGGAGAAATAAAATGATAAATTCTGTAAAGTGTCTTGAAACATCATCTGTTGTGAAACAGAAAAACCTTTTTGGGTTTGAAGTGAATCCAACCGCTAAAATCCTCCATCTTGTTTCCATCTGGTGAAACAGGAAGTTGCTCTCAGTGTCTTCAGAGGTTTTTGTGTCGTTTCCTTCAGTGGTTCTTGGTGCAGCGCCCCCACAGGCCAGGAGGGGAACAGGTTGGTTTGACTCAGAGTCACAGCAGCTGGAGGTGGAGCAGATGTTCTGGTTCCAGTAGAACTGGGTCAACCGGACCATCACACTAAATCTCTATTTTTACATTAACAACTTAAAAGATCACTAAAATCTTGTTTTATTGTAGGGACAGTGATTGGTGGTGGGGAACAGAAACATGTTTCCAGTTGGTAATAAAGCCTGTTTAAGTCAGCAGAGAGTTAATGGAGCCTGGCAGAGGGATAAGCTGCTTCCTGCTTTCCACATTAACTGGGTTCATGCTTCCTGCTTCACTTCTTCTGCTTGGCTACAGCCTGGCTGGCTTTTCCCTGCGCAGCTTAGAAACCAGGAAAACGAGGAGCGCACAGAAGGCTGTCCACCAATAGAGAAGTTTTAAAACTGATGACTGGATGGGTTTTCACAGATCAGTAAGCTTCAGACAACATGCAGCAAACAGAGACGTTTGAAACTAAACTTACAACAGAGAGGAAAAGGAAAGACCCAGACGGGTCATCGTCACCACAAAGCATTTCTGATTAAATGAATCTGATTATTCTAAAGAACCGCTGATGAAACCTGATCAGCCCGACTGCTGAGAACGTGTCTCGGCTTTAAACATGAAACTAAAAGTGTGAACATGTTAGGAAACAGTGAGAGCTCATTATGAGCTCCACTTATGGAAATGTCGCTCATTAATAACAGTCATTCAGATGTGGAGTGTATTTCTGATCCGTGGGAGCAGAGGCTCTTTATGTCGGAATAATGGGGATGTGAACATGGAACAAGGAGAGACTAAATTAGCTCCACATGATTTCAGATCATATTCTGGGCAAAACTGGACACAGATTGCTCATCTTTTTAGAAACTAAAGCAAATCGTCTTTAGACTGGCTGTTGGTTAAAGGCCATGATTCCTTCTGGTTATGATACTTTAACACACAGAAAAGAGTGGAAACAGAATAAACATTATAATGTGGCATTTAAAATGATTTTCTTTTGTTCTTTTATTTTTAAAAACATGAGACGGACAGTCACAAACATTAAAAGACAAGCAGAAATGGTTCATGTTTTATTTTTCACTCTGATTACATAACTGGGCATAAAGCAGAGCTGGATTTATAAATAAATCATTGTGAAACATTTTGTTAAAAGTAGCTAAACCTCTGATTCAGGTAGAGTTTCAACAATCAGTAAAACAGGAGAGGATTTTATCCTTAATCAGGAAATCAAAACTTTTATGCACATCTGTTTGTTCTCTGTGTAGAAACTTAAAATAAGAACTGATTTGTGTTTTTGTGTCTGTTTTAAGACCTTTTATCACGTCCAAGCCATTTGATTTTCTGTCTGTTGAAGGAGTTTTAAAACAGACTTTTACAGTTTTATAGATATTTCTATATGCATTTTCAAAAACATGCACAGAAAACCTCTGCAGAAGTTTACCTGCAAAAGTCATCAAACTTGAACTTGTTGTCACTCAGACTTTCATCTAAAGGCTCGTTTGAAATCTGAGCTCATGATTTTCATCAAAACCAACAGAACAAATCCAGACAAGAGAAAAATTGTTACATTCCTGTTGCTTCAACATCAATAAAACTGTTATGGTAATTGTAAGTTTGGTCACTCAGATTAAATATTCAGTGTTGCATTTAAAGAGACTGAGCTGCTGCATGCGAGCCAACAGGCTGAAGAACCGGATCGAGTTTACTGCAGGAATGTGTGATAAAACTCTTCAGGTCCAAAAGTCCTGTGCACACACACACACACACACACACACACACACACACACACACACACACACACACACACACACACACACACACACACACACACACACACACAGCCATTTCTCATTATTAGGGCTGCCACAGATTGCGCCATCTGTGTGCATTTCTTTGTGCTGCTGTGTGTCTGAGGCTAAAAATAGCCGCTCATCATTTGTCTTCAAAGTCATGTGGAAAAGCTCTCTGCTGTCTCTGACACTCAGAGATGGGCTGATGCTTGGAAAAAGACAATTTAATTAGTAGAAGAATTATTTTATTCTCTGGATTTCGAGACAAAACTTGTAGGAGGAGTGAAACCTTGGAGGCTGGTGGTGTTGCTGCGTCTCTGCGTTGTGGTTTGCTTTATGAATTATTCTCCATGCAGATCTGGAAAGGTTTGTTTTTGCTAAAGGCATCGAGCGTATCTGAAAATGTGTTTGAAGCACAATGAATATTTCAGGTTCACTACAGACCCAAGGCGATCACAAGTTTGGCTGCCAAACGTCTTGTTTTGTGAAAAAGATGCTCAGAAGCTCATGAGGCTCCATCTCGCCCTCTAATGGGCCGGTGAGGGTTCACTGAGGAACACACAGGATCCTATGATGCTGATGGCTAATGTTTGTGTTTAACAGACAACTTCACCTTTATAGTGTTCCCCTCCTCGCCTGTGGGGGCGCTGCACCAAGAACCACTGAGGGAAGCAACTTTATTCTTGACAAAACATAAAGAAAATGGAGTGGTGTCAGATTTTAGTCCACTTCCTGCTTTTGATGGAGGTTTGTAGACCAGAGTTCACGTTTCTGATCCTCACTGAGTTTTAAATCATTAAAAGTTCGATTAGCGTCACATTCCCCAAACGAAGCGGACTTTCCAGGCAGACGGACCGGAGTTGGATTAAAGGAGGCTGAACTTTGCTGCATCAGCTGTGATGTATTTAATATTTACCTTTGACATAAATATCTTGTTATGCAACTCTCCATGTCTCTTAACCCTATCTTCAGTTTTTATTTAAAAAAGCATTCATAAACTTATTAGTTCCCAGCAGAATTGTGCTGCGTTTGCAGAAAAGCCCCTCTGACGTGACAGAAGGTTTATTATGAAGTTTTATGCAGTTCTGGAATTCACCATCCAGCCTTTTGTCTGAGCACAGACTGCATGAGCATTCAGTGACAGAGAGCTGCTCTCTCAAGTTAAAGCTGTGTAAGCAGCCAGTCAACCTGCTGGCCAGCAGGAGCCATTAAAACAACAGAGAGCAGCTTCAGTCTGAGAGCCAGGCAGAGCAGCAGGGACCTGATCCACACGGATACATCAGAGTGTAAACTGCACTATGCTGTTAAACTGCTGAAGTCACATCATCCCACTCTGCTGTGACTAGTGGAAAACTTTATGTAGAGTTTGCATAATGTGAGTAGATGTAATATTTAGTGGTGGAACTCAATTAAACCTTTGATAGAGATAATTGGAGTGTCTGTTATTAATTAATTGCAATTAACTGCATTTTAATTATAAACTATATGTCAGCAATTCAAAGACTCTTTTAATGCTAAATTATTCGATAAATAATTTAGCATAATTATGATAATAATGCGAGCAACAACAAATATATTATTGTTTTAATCATCAGATTGGAGCAAAGTTCATCTTTCCAGAGTTTCTCTGATCGTTCATGGAGCTTCTGTGTGGACGCTAACATTAGCATTAGCTGCTAGGTGTTTAGCTTTGAGTAGCAATATTAGGCTTGAATAGCTTCACTGGTAGGTTAGCTCCTTTTAGCACAACTCAAACTCAACAATAGTCTTTCACAGCGCCCCCTCCAGACGGGGTTTTGACCCCCCTCTGGTGCAGCGCCCCCTGTGCTGCATGCCCACTGCACCCACCACAACTAATACAGATGTAAAACAGAAACAAACCTTCTGCACCAGTTATGCTTTAATGCACCACCCTGCATGTATATGTACGCTCTCTCTCTCTCTCTCTCTCTCACACACACACACACGCACACACACACACACACACCTCCATTTGATCCAGTCAGCATTGCTTCCTTTGCCTCTGGAGCCTGAAGCTAGCTCGTTAGCGTTCACAGTGTTTTCATTTGTTTGAGTCGTTTTCGGGACAGACGGTGAACTTTGACCCGTCAGGTTCCAGGACTCTACGCTCCTCCTGGGACAATTGTTCAGATTGTGCTGGAACGTTTAGTCTGAGCCAACATGACTTATGGACGGGGTGAAAGGTCAGGGTGGGCATTAGTGTTGCGTGCATCAGTCTGTGCCTCTTTGTGGATCTAATAGCAGGTTAGATCCAGGACAGCAGAATTAATCTCCTTAAGGACTGATGACCCATGGCGTTCACAAACACTTGGAGATAAAAGCTTCACTCATGAACATTCATTCATTCAGCTGCATATCTGCGTCCAGACTTGGGTTTTGTTTGGTTGGGCAGCAATGAAATGAAATAAATCATTTTTTATGAGCAGAGCTGAGAACCAGAGACAGTTCAGTTCATTTAATATGAAAGAAATGGAAAAAAATCAAAACAGGATCTTTAATAATCATGACCTGTTCAGGGGTTCATCTGTGGGATCTGTTTAAAGTCACTCTGACTGAAGTGTGCGCGTTATTTAGTCTATTATTATTGTTTATTGTTGAGTTTCTTATTGATATCTTGTATTTTCTTCTCTGTGTATTTAGTTTTTTCCTTCTGGTTTGAAGATCTTCAGTTTCCTCCAGCTGTTCTGCATGCCTCTGATCAGACTCTCCTCTCCTCAGCTTTCAGCTCCTGGGTTTCCATGGTTCCCTTCTGGTTTTTAGGTTCCCTCCACCCCAGTTTCCTGTCCCGTTCTCCCAGTGTGTAAGATTACTGCAGTGTAAGTCAAATGTCTGAAAAACGTTTTTGTTGTAGCAAAACACAGCGAAGTTCTGTTTGTGCACCACTTAAAACTGGGTCAGACTGAAAAGTGAAGAAATAAATAAATGAAAAAACAGTTTGATTTGTGGGGCCACTAGCAGCTACATGTAGCTTCTGCTGTTTGTTGCTGAAGGCTGCTTAAAGGGCACAGAGGTGCAGTTTGGATGTTTCCTGGTCTCGTGTTTCTGTAACAGATTGTTCACTTTCTGTATTTTCATCTGAAGATTTAAGTCTAATTTTTATGTCATTGTGAAAAAACAAAATCTGTCGGTTTACACATTTGTTTGCCAGCCAAATCAATAACAAGCTAATAATCAGAACAATTGATCACAATTCATCTAAAACCGAAAGGAAACATTCAAAACACTTTTCATGTCATTCATGTAGTTTAAAGTCATGGAGTCCCGTGGAGCACGGAGGGAAGAACGACAGCAGATCCAGAGTGACTCCAGGTCAACTCTAAAACCTGCCTTTATGTTCCATGGTAGATATTCTCCATCAGTTGGGAAATATTATATTTATATATGATAAAAATGTTATATCAGCAAAATGAATATTTGCACATAAGGATCTGTTCTGTCTGACCCGGACTGACCTCTGTGTTTTGGTTCGTGGACAAACTGTTCGTTTCCATGGCGCCTCTTATTGATGCATTAGTGCGTTTAAACTTTTGATCAGTTTCCCACTCGGTGACATCATGAGGCTTCCTCTCTAAACGGTGAAACAATCCCTGGTAAAAGAAACTCTCCTCTTTCCTGCTGTTAGATCACGAACAGCTTGAGGTCTGACTGGTCCAATCAGATCGCCTTGGAAACCACCTCCTCTGCCTGGTTTCCCTCCATTTCCTGATGACACAATACTTCCTGTTCCTGTTCGTTTCCAGTTCTTCCAAATGCTAATGATCAGGTTAATATGCTTTATCTGGACCTGTGTGTGTGTGTGTCCTGCCCTTTACCTCTGGATATTAAGGTTGGGCTCACTAAGCCATTCTTTATATTGTAGTCGTATATGCAGACTATTTCAGATTATTTTAGTCTCTTGCCACATTAGAAATGCACCAGGAGCTGCAGCACTTCATGTAACGCTCTTTGCTGCAGTTGCAGCGTTTCATGTAAAACTCGTTGCTGCTGCTGCAGCCTGCTGAGCTGCTGCAGTGAAGCATCTGCTCTGAATCTGCAGGAAACGGAGCCAGACTAAAAGATTCTCCTGGGAACAAATCATTCCTACATTACAGCACCAAGTTTCAATCAAATATCCCAGATCAGAGCTGCACATTAATTTTCATAAATGTTGATGTTTTTCAATTAATGACACAAACTAACACCCTGTTTCACATCCAGTCACTGCGGATCAGTGAATGAGCCTCACCACGTTCTGCTTTGCTCCAACGGACACAAATCGGCATATTCGTCTTTTTTCTTCCTCGTCTTTAAATACGATGTAAGAACCTGCTAACTTTGTGACAACATTTTAACTCAGAATGTATCCTTCATATTCTTTATGCACACTTTGGAGGAGTGTGTGCTTCTTCCTAACGCCCCACCATGAGGAGAGCATCACACGGATGTCTGTGCAGGAACCTGGAGTACCTGGCCAGACGACCTTCAGGCAACTTTAGCTTCAGTCCTGAAGCCTTGACCTTTGACCTGTAATCATTTTATACTTTGTTCTTTTCTCTTTTTTTTTACCTTTATTGTTAGTGTTTCACTAATTCTAGCCTGATTTTAACGCTGTTTCCTCTGGAGATTAATATTAAATTTGTTGTTTTTGTGTAAATTTGAAGAATAAAATTGACTTCTGGATGAAAACTGTTTTATATTATAAAACAATCATCCAAACATCAGCTGTATGCATAATGCAGAAACCTGGTTTGTCTCTGTTTAACATGCGGCTCTCAGCTGGAGATCCCCGGCTGCAGAGGAGCGTTCACAACAACAACTGCAGAAATGATGCAAACAGAACAGAGAGTTTTGTTTACAGCCTGCAAAGAATCATTTCTGATGACGGCTTTTGATTAGCATGACACACATCGACTACAAAGTGAAATAAGCAACAGAGAACGGTAAAACTTCAGGATCGTGAATCTGAAGAGACCTTGATACACACACACACACACACACACACACACACACACACACACACACACCCCATACTCTCTCTCTGCATGTTAGATGTTTTCATATGAAGCTGCATAAACTCTGCTTCATGATGATCATACGGACATTTTGATGTGTTTGTAGTTAATTTTTTTCACATCTTTGGTTCATAAAGTTGCTTTGAAAATAAAAGCCAGTCGCTTGTTGACTGAATAGTTTCTGTTTCATAGAACAAGAAACTGATCAAGTTTCAGAAGAAGCTCCTGCTTAGCACATTACATGACATTAAGAGAACAAGTTTATAAAGTCGTTCTGTATCACATTCATTTATACTAACATCTATATTAATTTCTCTGATGCTTGGAAACGAGGAACGATATGACAGCAGCCAATCTCTAGTGAAAATGAAAAGAAGATCCATGAAGCTCAAAGAGATGCTCTCCAGTGGTTTTCTTTCCAATCCCCTTTGCTCCTTAACTACACTTTTTTCTTCCACTCAACTTCCCATTAACATGTTTGGAGAACTCTCTGTGAACAAACAGCTTCTGCAGCGATGACTGGTTGATGTTTAACCGACTGAGTTTCACCTGGAAATGAAAATATGTATCATTCCTTCATCTACTCATGTAATTTTGACATGAAAGAAGAACGATGTGCACCAGGCTGCTGCTGTACTGAACAGTATTTAATAGAGAGACATCAGGAGTTCAGAGGCAACTTGACAGTTTATAGTGACCACTTAAGTTTTGAAAAACACATTTTAATACAGAGTGTTTCACTAAATCATCCATGTCTTCGCCTCGGTGCGTCTCCCTTGGTTACCACGCCAATTAGAACCTGAGCCTGAACTGAATATGAACAGGTTACTCTGAAAAATAGGACACATTAGCATAAATGTGCTTCAGTTTCCTCCTCCTCCTGCCTCCATGCCCTCTGGCTCTCACGTCTTACCTGAGCTCCGCCGGTTCTCCGTGTCTGCCACCCGGCTGTGTTCTGGTGGGGATGATTGATATTCTTTCAGTCTGAACTTCAGAACCAGGTTTTTTCCAGCAGCTGTCACTTCTGCCAGTCAGGAGCCGCGGTGGGCCCCGTGCTGTTTATTTCTGTTGTTTATGTGAAGGTTAAAGAGAAACGGAGGAAAGTCTGCTGAGACATTCAGCACTTTACAATCAGAACCAATCAGAAAGCTCTAAGCAGCTGCAAAGAACATTTTAAAACATCATTATTGTGGATTTTACATCAGATCATTTACAGTCACTGTGGATCCACCAGATCCATGATCTACCATTTATAGGAAAAATCATTAAAACCTAAAGATTTCAAACCACAGAAGATGTGCAGCTCTTTGTTCTGTTTCTGCAGAAACAGAGTTATGAATATTATGTCTGTTTATCCTGTTGGTTCTTTACTTTTCATCTCAAATGTTTTATGAACTTATGATGCAGGAGAAATCAAAAGGTTAAAAGATGTTTCATCTGACTTTTTAAAAAGAAAGCCAACTTTTTCTGTCTTTAAAACACTACATGGACAGGTCAAAGGTTAAAAGATGAAGACTCAAGACGCTCAGCAGGACCACGGTGAACGTTGGTCCTGAATGTTGGGTTTGGTTCCTCCACTCTATCCAAACCCAGCTGCCAGTCTCTAACTACATATCGATGCCGTCTGGACGGCTGCAACCTGAGGGCCAAACAAAGCCGTTTATCTGAGGGCCAAAGGAAAGAGCTTCCTTCAACATGCATGAAGTGGCAGAAAGAAAGAACACAAAGCATTAGAACAGAGAAACCAGGACAGACAGGATGAAAATGAGCTGAACTCCATCATCAAAGAGAAAATATTCTTATTTAATTAACAGGTATTGGCATAATTGATGTTTTTGCTCTTGCTGATAATGTTTATTGTCCTTTATTCATAACTCCTGTTTCTGTTTCTGTCCTGTTACCTCCAGTTATTAATCACTATCTCATTTTATCATCGTGGCAGAAAAAGACAGAAAATACAAAAATGGTCAAAACAACAACAGTCTTTTCATTCTGAGGGAGAATTTATGGTTCATTATGAACTCGTGAACAACATGTTTCCTTCAGATTCAAACCTATAATATTTTAACTTGCTTCATAATGGTGGTTCTGTCCTGTGTGGGCTGGACGCGCCGGGCTGCAGATCCGCGCGTGGGTGCGCTTGTCGGGCAGCATAACAATCTTCCTCCAGCCTCAGGTGCGTTGGAAGCAGATTTTCAGGAGATTTAGAGATAAATCATCTGAATCTCTGCTGACATCCAGCCGCCCCAAAGCACCAATCAGCTGCAGCCTCAGACAAATGCAAACAAGCAGTGAGACGGTCACTATGAGGACTTCAGCCACAAACACTGACGCTTTACTCTGTTTGTGCTTCACAGGAATCTGGCTGCTCAGAGGGAAGGAAGGCCTAATTACTGCAGAACCAGCGGGTCAGGAGCGGGTCAGCTGATCCTACATAAAACTAAAATGAATATAGTCATGTTATTGTTCTGCCTTGTTTGAATTATTAGTTTTGGTTGCTGATAATAATGTGGCCTCAGATTCACTGTTGAAGCAAAGAGCTGAAGACTGGAGGGTGTAACTTCAGAACTGAAAAACATTTGCAATGCTGGATTTGAGGGACACCAAAATGTCCATGCTAATGCTAACAGCTTTAGCTAAAGCTAAAGGCGTTAGCATGAATACTCAGACATACTGTGTGTAACTGTGAGCCACGTGGAGTCCAGGCACTCCAGACATCCTTAGGTAGCGCTAGCTGCAGCTGATGAGCTGCATCACAGAGGCTCAGTTCCACCTAAACTAAAACCAGATTGATGTGGAGAAAAGTGAGACTTGCTTAACTACTGCACATTTCTGCAACACTATGTCAGGTGTCATGTTGGAAGGAAGTTGTTTTTGTCTAAACTGGTAATTTACCAAACACAGGCCTCACCATAGAGTGCTTTTAAATTCCTGCCATAGGGCCAGTTTGCTAGGTCTCCAAACAAATGCTTCTCCTGATTGACACCATAAATCAACAAATGACTTTATGAAGTCAAACTGCAGGTGGAGACTTCACGATCGCTGCCTTGTTAGTGAACACAGTTCATCGTTGGTTGGTCACATCGTCACTTCAGATTCTTCTGCCTGCAGGTTCAGCTGCTCTGTTTCTCTTTTAGACATGGAAACCAAAATGGCTGCCTTGAGCTACAAGCTGGAGCAAAACCAACAAGGAAATGTTGGAAGAGAAAAACATATTCCACATAATATTCTGACATATTGTGAAAGTTAATTTTCTGGAATGATGTGATAAATATATTTTATGTTCTGTGATGTTTTTATGGCTCGCAAAGCTTTCAAGTCCTGAGGCCTTTCAGATGGATCTGAGCATGATGCAGCGTCTGCAGCTTCTCCAGTAGCAGCTGTAGCAGCGTCTGCAGCAGCGTCTGCAGCAACGTCTGCAGCAGCGTCTGCAGCGTCTGCAGCTTCTCCAGTAGCAGCTGCAGCAGCGTCTGCAGCAACGTCTGCAGCAGCGTCTGCAGCGTCTGCAGCTTCTCCAGTAGCAGCTGCAGCAGCGTCTGCAGCAACGTCTGCAGCAGCGTCTGCAGCAGCGTCTGCAGCGTCTGCAGCACATGGCTGAGCTGAGTGAACATCTGCAGGAACCCTGAGGAGAGTCCAGACTGCAGCTGCAGCTGTGAGGCTGGAGCGACTCGTGTTTTCTCACATCAGCCGTCTCAGAGCGAACCGGGTCGTTATCATCTGGAGAGCAGCCGAAGATTTAATGTGCTAAACTTTAATCCAATATTTGTTTCCACATCAGCTCCCAACAAGATGGGTCTTTAAAACTGAAACACAAAAACACAGTCATGTAAAAACAAAAAGTTATAAAATTCACTGCAATGATGCTATCAGCTGTGATTTATGGAAACAAGGTGAGTAACCATGACAACCAGCATCTCTTTTCTCTTGTATGATCATTGTTTGATACTCAGCTGTGATACACTTCTCTTCCTGATTTCCTCAAAGATTTATTTTATTTCATGTCACACTAAAGTTGTTTTGTAAATGAGAAATTTAGCAAAAATAATTTCACTGAAAGAAAACCCAGTTGAAAATGTAGATATAAATGGTTAAGACGTTACGTCCATCACAGAGGAATATAAAATCTAAATGTGAGATGTCTACAGCCCGTCTGTCTGCAGCTGAAACACGATCCAGATCCACAACATCTGCCAGTCTGCAGGAGAAAAATGAAAGATTAGTAAAGAAAACTGTCCAGATAAACTCGTCTTACCTGCACAATAAAAGCTCAGGATGGGAGCTGACAGGCTGTGCTAATAGAAACCAGTTTAACGTGACTGCTGCTGCGACTGGACCAGCTGAGTGATGGATACAGCTGTCTGACTCAATGACTCCCATGTCTGGGTGTGTGTGTGTGTGTGTGTGGGGGTGTGTGTGTGTGTGTGTGTGTTTCTCCTCAGAGTGTGTGATTGTACCAGGCTGAAGATGAAGGATGCATTTCCATCTGAATGGTGTCTGTGTGTTTATCTGAACTGTGTGACTCCATGGTGGAGTGAGATGATAAGTGTGTGTGTGTGTGTGTGTGTGTGTGTGTGTGTGGGGGTGTGTGTGTGTGTGTTCCAGATGAGTGTGACAGACGTCTGCTGGTGACAGATGCAGAAGGCGGTCAGAAATTCGCCGACTCACCTCAGGAAATCTGCTGACTCGTCTCCTTCAGGAGGAAAACTGAGTAAAAATCCAGTGAAAGTTTTAATGATGCTCCTGGAGAACCGGGTCAGAGTCCATAAATCAGATACAACCCAATATTATTAAAAATAAGCAGAAGAAAACGCTCCAAACCAGATTTAGTGAAGTAAATAATGAACAACATGAAGAACAGGATAAACCCGTTAATATTTATAGGTTTTAATCTCTTTCTATTATTTTTCAAAGGGCATCATTGCTGATTTATTTTATAACTGATAAATATTTCAGGGTTTGGATGCTAAACTGAAGCAAAGCAGCAGGAGGCGACCAGATGTTGTGGATTTGATAAAAAATGTTAATTTCAGTCGTTTGAGACGTGGCCCTGTAAAACCCTGTCCAGAGTTATGACCAGACACCAACATGTCAGGGTTCAGCCACAGCGTTGGTCTCTGCTGCCGCCCGTCTGTCCACAGAGGTTTTCACTTTCACCGCTCAGCTGGTCTCGGTCCCTTTTTCATGTTTTAATTTCTTTATCTTTTAGTTTATTGTCACTTTGTTCCCAAACAGTGAAAGGCCGCGTCTCTCCTCCTCCTGACTCGTCCACGTCCTGCTCCTTATCGCTCGTCTTACTCTGTCTTCTCTCAGGCGTCAGGCCCGGATCTGCAGGAGGGTTTGAGGAAAGCTGTTGACAGAGGAAGGTCGCTCTCTCAGTGATTGGGGAAGTCATGGACACTTCACGCTGCAGCAGCCAGAGGATCGGAGCGAATCGATGAAAACTCCCTCACCGCTGCAGGATGCTGTAATCAGGCTCAGGCTGATTGATTCCTCTCATCCTCCTGTTTTCCTCTTCCAGACTTTCTGTTCACTCTTTTGTTTCTCTGACTGGCTGCCTGCTCTTTGTCTCATCTGTTTTCTCCCACAGCTTTTCCTTTTTAAACATTTTCTCTGCTAACCTCTGCCTGTCGCTTCCCCTCCCAGACACCTCTTTGCTTTTTCATCACATCCTGTCCCCACCCAGATCCTTAGTGCTTGTGTTCATCTGCTGCCTGGAATAAAAACAGCAGTAAAAAAGCCTCTGGTGGAACTGTTCAGAATCCTAAAGGCTCCAGGATCAGATCTGTTGGTGGTGAAACGGCTTCAGATGACGGAGAACAGATTGTAGAACTAAATAAACTAGATTATAGAAACATTTATTCATTGACTTGTGTCGCTTTAATCTGCTCAGCTCGCCGCTCTGCATCGCTGCATGTGGTGGAAAATAAAAGTGAATGAAATGAATGATGGCAGCGTCCAGACTCTGACACCAAGCATCTCTCACATCAGGAAGGCAGACAGGATGGAGGAAACTGGTGGGTCAGTGAGGCACTGGATGAAAAATGTTTGTAGAAAACCTGAATCAACAAAAAACATCATTTCAGAACCAAACTCTTTGTTTTTCGGTGCAGAAGGCAGAGTGGGGCGTGCTGATTTTGCTCTGACGGTTTAACGCCTGCACCTGTCTGCTCTCCTCCTGCTGCACGTTTGTCTGCATTTGTTTTTCTGCAGCAAAGAAAAGAAAAGTTTTCCTTCCTGTCAGTCTGATCCATGACTCAGCAGGTTTCAGCAGAATCATAGCAGCAGCAGCTCTCAGTGGATTTCAGTCTCTGCTGTGGGGGAATTTAGAACAGCACCGCTTCTTAACCCTAACGCTGGTACTGGTACCTCTAGCAGTGTGGGCCGGTACCGGGTTCAGATGGAAAACCAAACACACACAGTGTCTAAAATGGCTGAAGCATTTCTACAATCAGAGCCGCTCCGTTTCATCCAGACCGGATTTTTAAATGAATTTTCTTTCGTCTGAAGGCAGAACTTTGGACCAGTGAGGACAGAGTTGCTTTGCTCTCGTCTCTCGATGGTTCTGCTCTCAGGAAGAGTTTAACACCAGGATGTAGTCCATGTTCTGGATCCGTGTGAGTGTCCTGGTTCCTGAAGTCTGAAGTTCAGACATCATGAATCTCCATCAAACTCTGCAATGGATTTTATTCCACCATCCATTCAAAGTTCCAGTTACTCACCTTCTGTAATTTTTTCTGCACTTTTTTCTTCCACTTAACTTTCCATTGATGTGCTTGGATCCAGCCCTCTGTGATCAACCAGCTGCTTCAGTAAAGATTAGTGGCTTTCAGAGAAACTTTCTGTGTGATGTAAGATCAGACAGGATGGGGCTCTAACTGAATGTTGTCTTGTCTCATGGGTTCTGATGGTTCTGTAACCTGATCATCAGCCGGGCCGACCCAGACCCAACGCCCCACTGACACTCAAGGACTGTAAGATGTAACATTCCTGTCAGGGTCTCACTGAACATCATCCACTGTTACTGTTAGAGAATTTTCGGTATTATCATTTTGTTATTACTTTAGTTCACATTCAGTCTATAGATCGTTGTCATTTTTTGTTTAAAGTGTTCTCTTCCTTATGTGTGTATAAACTGACCTGGAGGTCAGGACTGTGTTTCATCTTCATGTGTAACAGTTAACTCTGTGTTTCCCAGACCTTAATTCTTATCAACCAGAATACCTCCTAACTGCCTGTGAGCAGTCGTATTTTGTCTCTTGTTTATCTACCCTTTTCTTAGTTGATAGTTTGACCTAGAGCTGAACTGGGCTCAGACCGTAGATCAGATATCACACCTGGCTGGTTTGTTTAGGTTAGAAGTTTTACGACCTTTGTTGTTCTTCCTGACTTTACACACACACACACACACATGCACGCACACACACACACACACACACACACACCCCCACGCACGCACACACACACACACACACACACACACACACACACACACACACACACACACACACACACATACTTGTCAGCTGGTCTCTCGGCCTGGCCGTCAGTCTGGCAGCCATGTTGGGTCACCAGTGGTGGAGGTGCTGGTTGGTCTGAAACATGGAGGAATAAACGTGAAGCTTCCTGACTTTCATAACTCAGCTTCTGCTTCAGGCTGAAGCTCTTCCTGATGGATCACAAATCATTTTTCATTCTCTGGAAAAAATCCTTCGTTAACTTCACTGTAATTTGTCCTGGAGATAAAAGTCTCGCTGCAATGTGACTTTTAGTTTTCACAGTCAAACGACCTGATTCAGCTGGTTTCTGTGAAGTGATCAGGATGACAGCAGTCAGAGTTTGAAGTCTCTGGTCTGACTCAGTCATCTGCTCCTCATTTTGTCTGATTGTCGTCTGTTGTGCAGCCTGCAGAGTGTTTCACTGAAGCCCAGTGATCTGCTTCTTCTCCTGTTTCTACGTTTCACCTGAGGATAAACGAATCCACTGGATGAAGGTGTGATAATAATTAATACTTTACACCTTTAATCACTGAGGTACAATTCATTCACACTGAACTGAACCACGTAAATATGCTGCGAACAATTATGACTCAACAAAGGATTCCATCCATCAGCCGTCATCCAAATGTTTTAATGTCGGTGTGTTTAGCTTGTTAGCAGGTCACTCTGTGCATAAACGCCAGAAAAGAACAACTCCTCCCCCAGAGGCCTTCGGCCATGTTGGATTGCAGTCTGATGAACCTGGCAGCAGGAAAAAGCAGCAAAGCAAACATTTGTTCAAACAGATTTATCTGGGTTACGTTGTGTGGAGTGCTGCGGTGTGACGGCGTTGCTCTTTAAAAGCTCTGCTCGGCGGCCGATCAATTATTTATCGTCTGTTCTCAGTCCTCTCTCTCTTTTTCACCTTATTTTGTGACTTCCTCCCAGCTCTCCCTCCTTCCTGTCTGCTGACTGACAGAAGTGATGCTGTTTGCTTCTCCTTTCACTGACCTTCAACTTGAGGAAGGCATGTAGCAGTCAGTGCTCAGCCAGACTGCTAATGGTTCCTCCCTCTGCAGGGAATCAGTCCTGACACCAGGAGGAGAAACCAAGCCGCAGCCGGCATCTGGAACCAGAACCTTTTCATTCATTAAGACTCTTTATTCACTGATTTTTTTTTATTTTGAGTCATGGGATTGTTTTTTTTTATTTATTTGCATTTTAATGGTGAATTCTACAACAAACAAAAGCAAATAATTTATTGATGTAGATTATTTTCTGTAATATCAGTGAATCTCTAATCAGGGTTTTTTCAGGGTCTGTGATTAATTAATTGTATTTTAATGGAACTTTATATTGATAAAATAATAAACATTTTCAACCCTAAAACTCTTTTTGTTGCTAAATGTTTGAATATTTATTGTTTGTAATCTGTTATCCAGATTACTCAACCATCAGATTGGTGCCAGGAGTTTTTAAGTTATCAGGAGTGTCCTAGTCAAAGTCTGGTTGCGAGATAAAGTTGAGGAAGACCTTAAACTGGCTCTAGAATAGATTCGTCCTCTGTGAAGTTAAAGACATTTAAAATGTATCTCTTCAATTAAAATGGTTTAATATTTTTGCTGATCTGAAACGTTTGTCGTCTGAACAGTTAGAAACGTTTTCCTGAAGGTTGGATGAATGAAGACTGGATCTGTAGATCTGCTCCTCCGTTTCTCTCCTTCATCCCTCCATTCCTGTCCTCTTTATTCTTTCTGTTTCTGTTGTTATGGTGCATAAATAATATTAAACTCACAGGAGTTCAAATCCAACACTCTCCAGTGATGCAGATATCAGCAGACTTTAGCTAAAACCTCAGTAAGAGGAATTATTTTTTCTGCTCTCTCAACTTCTTTAAGTCTTTTATGAACGCCTGCAGTTGATCCCCCTCTGCTCCATCCCTCCTGCTCTCCCTCGTCTGTCTGCGGCTCCGTCTCTCTTTAATGGTAGAATTATCCCTCACTTACTGTGTGAGGCTCTAAGGCTAAGCCGCATGAAAGACAGCGAGAGACAGAGATCTGGTTCTGGTTCTGGGTCTGGTTCTGGGTCTGGTTCTGGTTCTGGGTCTGGTTCTGGGTCTGGTTCTGGGTCTGGTTCTGGTTCTGGTTCTGGGTCTGGTTCTGGTCCTGGGTCTGGGTCTGGTTCTGGTTCTGTTGGGATGTGTAGCACAGGATGAGGGAACCAACTTCTCTGATTCTCATCAAACTCAAATAAACATGAAGAGCCGAACCTGATCGTTCAGAAATGACAGCCAGAAAATCTAAAACTTTAATCCACATTTTCATACAAACTCCAAAACTTCATAACTTTCATAAACGTAATTCTGCTTTTTTATTCCAGGAAATAAAAACATGTTCAGAGTGACACCTGCCAGGTGGGACTCTCTGATTGGTTGCTGAGCTGAATGTTGACCAGACGTCAGACTCTCTGCAGTTCATGTCTGCAGCGTTCATGTCTGCAGCGTTTGCAGCGTTCATGTCTGCAGCGTTCATGTCTGCAGCGTTCATGTCTGCAGCGTTTGCAGCGTCCATGTCTGCAGCGTTCATGTTTGCAGCGTTTGCAGCGTTTGCAGCGTTCATGTCTGCAGCTTTTGCAGCGTTCATGTCTGCAGCGTTCATGTCTGCAGCGTTCATTATTGCAGCGTCCAAGTCTGCAGCGTTCATGTCTGCAGCGTTCATTATTGCAGCGTTCATGTCTGCAGCGTTCATGTCTGTAGCGTTCATGTCTGCAGCGTTTGCAGCGTTCATGTCTGCAGCATTCATGTCTGTAGCGTTCATGTCTGCAGCGTTTGCAGCGTTCATGTCTGCAGCGTCCATGTCTGCAGCATTCATGTCTGCAGCGTTCATGTCTGCAGCGTTTGCAGCGTTCATGTCTGCAGCGTCCATGTCTGCAGCATTCATGTCTGTAGCGTTTGCAGCGTCCATGTCTGCAGCGTCCATGTCTGCAGCGTTTGCAGCGTTCATGTCTGCAGCGTCCATGTCTGCAGCATTCATGTCTGTAGCGTTTGCAGCGTCCATGTCTGCAGCGTCCATGTCTGCAGCGTTTGCAGCGTTCATGTCTGCAGCGTCCATGTCTGCAGCGTTCATGTCTGCAGCGTTTGCAGCGTTCATGTCTGCAGCGTCCATGTCTGCAGCATTCATGTCTGTAGCGTTTGCAGCGTCCATGTCTGCAGCGTTCATGTCTGCAGCGTCCATGTCTGCAGCGTCCATGTCTGCAACGTTCATGTCTGTAGCGTCCATGTCTGCAACGTCCATGTCTGTAGCGTCCATGTCTGCAACGTCCATGTCTGCAACATTCATGTCTGTAGCGTCCATGTCTGCAACGTCCATGTCTGCAACGTTCATGTCTGTAGCGTCCATGTCTGCAACGTTCATGTCTGCAACGTCCATGTCTGCAACGTTCATGTCTGTAGCGTCCATGTCTGCAACGTTCATGTCTGCAACGTCCATGTCTGCAACGTTCATGTCTGTAGCGTCCATGTCTGCAACGTCCATGTCTGCAACGTTCATGTCTGCAACGTTCATGTCTGCAACGTCCATGTCTGCAACGTCCATGTCTGCAACGTTCATGTCTGTAGCGTCCATGTCTGCAACGTCCATGTCTGCAACGTTCATGTCTGCAACGTTCATGTCTGCAACGTCCATGTCTGCAACGTTCATGTCTGCAACGTCCATGTCTGCAACGTTCATGTCTGCAACGTTCATGTCTGCAACGTCCATGTCTGCAACGTCCATGTCTGCAACGTCCATGTCTGCAACGTTCATGTCTGCAACGTCCATGTCTGCAACGTCCATGTCTGCAACGTCCATGTCTGCAACGTTCATGTCTGCAACGTCCATGTCTGCAGCGTCCATGTCTGCAACGTCCATGTCTGCAACGTCCATGTCTGCAACGTCCATGTCTGCAGCGTCCATGCCTGCAGCGTCCATGTCTGCAACGTCCATGTCTGCAACGTTCATGTCTGCAGCGTTCATGCCTGCAGCGTTCATGTCTGTAGCGTCCATGTCTGCAGCGTCCATGTCTGCAGCGTCCATGTCTGCAACGTCCATGTCTGCAGCGTCCATGTCTGCAGCGTCCATGTCTGCAGCGTCCATGTCTGCAACGTCCATGTCTGCAACGTTCATGTCTGCAACGTTCATGTCTGCAGCGTCCATGTCTGCAGCGTTCATGTCTGCAGCGTTCATGTCTGCAGCGTTCATGTCTGCTTCGTCCCGCCTCGTCTCTCTGTCGCTGCCCTCCTGGGCGAGTTGCTGTAAAACTGATCAGCATCATTTGACGGCTCGTTTTTCTGACCTGATGTATTCAGTGAAACTCCACTTTTTGCTAAACTGAAAGTGGTAAATGCAATGCATTGTGGGATAAATAGTTCCTCCTTCACAGCTGGAGGCTCAACTTATTAAATATTAAAGGATTTTAGGAGCAGGAAAACAAGTGATGGGCATTGAGATTAATTGCTGGATGTTGGATTTTCTTCATGTTCAGGTCTTCATGTTTGATAGTGAGAAGGAGTTAAGATGGCTTCCAGCGCAGCGGCTCTCTGGAGAGCTGCAGCAGCTTCACTCAGTCAGTCAGAGAGAGCCGGAGTGTTTCTGGCTCTTTAAGAGACGATCCGCTGCAGTCTGCATAATTCATCCGGCAGACAGCACTGAGGCCTGCCACACACTCAGTGTGTGTTTAACATAATATTATCTTAAGTTTTAATGAGTCTGATGTCACAACCTCTTCAGCTCTGTTTCCATCAGCTGCCACTACAGAACATCGAGTCTTTGACCTCTGACCTTCTCTCCAACATGGTCGTTACTGTCAGACGTTTAAACCAGTTCAGTTGTTTCACTGGGAATTTACAGAAACATTCAGTCGACAGCAAAATCCACTGACTCACATTGGATTCCCTCAATGCTAATCATGCTAATGCAGCTCAATGCTAACTATGCTAATTTTGCTTGCCATTCATTGGCTGAAGGAAGGAGAAGGAACACTGAATGTCAGTAATTCGTTTCCACTGCGTGTCATAAAGCCTGTTTGGTGTTTAACTTGTTAAAATAATCAGCTAAAAGGATTTTTAGAGGCAGTTTTATAAATTCATGTCTGGTTTGTGGTTCCTAACCTCCATGAATATCAGGGGTCAGAGGTCACATGAGGTTTGCTGTTTAACTGTTTTTCTTTGAATGCACCAGAGCTTTTTAAGGAAAATATATTTTATTATTGTGTTAATTTGTTTAGTGTTTGTTATTCTAGGAAACATTCTCAGTTTGTTTCAGGTGTTTCTATCAGCTTATGAACCGTCTCACCTGCAGACCTTTTCCTTTCCTCTGGTTGTTTCCACCGTTTTCAGACTGTTTCCTTCGCCGTGTCGCAGTTTAAATCTTTATGCAGCTTGTAGAGTTTTTACTGCGTCGTGTTAAAGTCGTTTTTCCAGTTTCTTTGTTCTGCATTAGAGACCTTCACTTTCACCAGGTCTGGTCAGACTTCAATAAAATGATTCTCATAGAAACTCTCAGCTGTAGCAAAGAGAATAAAAAATGTTCTCTGTAAAGTTTTTCCCTCCCAGTTTTCTGTGAGGGTCTAGAAGTGAGTCACTAGTTTGGTCTGGGATCAGCTGACCTGGGCAGTTTATACATTATTAAATAGAAAACTGCTATTAAAAACTAAATAATCTATAAAACTAAATAATAACACTGGACACTATAATTGTCCAGTGTTTAACTGCCTCAGAGCCTCCAGTCCAGATTTTGTATCACTGATGGTTTTGTTTTCAGACATTCTGCAGCATCTGCTGCAGCCGATGCTGCAGCAGATGCTGCAGATGGCGCCTGGCTGAGGGAGCTGCAGGCTGCAGGAGAACCAACACATCCAGCTGCTCTGGGGAGGAAACTCGACTTTGACTGGATTTTTACTCTGGGACTCCAGGATACGATATATTCTCTAATTAAGAGTCTTTATGTCATAATTTGAAATATTCATTGTCATAATAGATACCACACAATTCAATGAGTCGACTGAACAGTTTGTAAGCAAAGTGGATCCTGACTGTTCTCTTTCAACGTTACCATCTGTGAGCCTCTGACCGACTGCTGAACGTTTTACATCAGAAAAAACAGAAATCAGTTAAACAAACAGCAGCAGGCGGGTCAACACAGAGCTTTGACTCCAGACAAACAGAAAACCTTTACAGACCGGCCAACCATCCCAGTTCTCCCAGTTAGTCAATCCAGGTTCCTTCTGTCAATAATAACTTCTTGTTATTTCTAGTGAAATAAACTGATATTAATTATTGAGTCTCTAGTTGACTGACTGACTGACTGTTCTCACATGTGAGGTCAGACATCATGTCTGCTCCAGTAAAATATTCGGCACACTCATATTTTCGGTTGCCATGGTTTCCCAGTTGTCCATGCAGTCAGACAGGTGTTGCTGCGTCTCCAGTAGATCTGAATGAGAGCGTTTCCACACATCGTACCAAAGATCATTTTATCTGTTAAAAGAGAAAAAAGATAATAGATAATAAAAAGCTCAGATTTTGATTTCCATCCAGATCAGTCAGAAGTTTCCCTGCTGTCTCTTCTGCCATGTCGCTGCGTAGCATCAATGCTAACCCTGATCATCCTGCTCTGATTAATCCAGAGCTCTGACTCCAGAAGCGTTCAGCTCGATCTTCACTATTATTACTAAAAGCAGCAATCAGAAGTCAGTTAAAGTTTATTTTCAGTACTTTACTACAATTAAAATAATAAAAAATAAATAGCAAATTTTAAACTGCAGCTGCTCTGAATCTCTTAGACTTCAGTGATTCATTGCTTCCTTCAGGTTTTACATTCTCTAATCTCTGGCTCTGTGTCCACCAGATGCTGCTGCCCCGTTATGTCGTCTCCTGTCTGGACATCCACTGGCCTCTGGCTCACAGCTGTAAAAAGTGTAAAGCGACGTGCAGCTCCATGTTGGTTCATGTGGCGGTGCAGCCTGCAGGCGATGTGACTGGAAGGAGAAACCACCTTAAACCTGGAGGTTTGTCCTTCATCTCCAGACTCTCAGCAGTCCTTCTGCCTCACTGACCAGGCCGCAACGTCTGAACACAACAATTATATTTTACATTTTAGGGAAAATTAAATTGAGTAAAACACAAAGTAAACCAGGACTGTTGTTGTCATTTTCGTCCTAACAGTCAGGTCATAATGGCAGTGATTCAATAAAAAGACAATATTTTCTGTTCTCAGAACAAATCGGCTCCATGTGCTGCACAGCGCAGAGGTCAGGAGGTCAGGCTGATCTTTGGGAGCCAATTTGTTTCAGAAACATTTAAAATGTCAAACTGAATAACAGAAACTCTGCTTTGATTTTCCACTTCATTACTTACCAATGTTTGGATGAAGTATTAAAAAGAATCAGCCATAATCACAGGACCCATGTTACTGACTGCTGGCCTTATTTACCTCTGAACAGAACAGAAGCTCTGATAATGACCGGCTGCAGGAAACAGTTTTATTCTGTTTTCACTGTGAAGGAGAGTGCAGAGCAGCAGGAAGAGACCAAAAACATTTTCACCGCTTCACCAGGACAGAGCAGCGGTTCTCTAAAACTGTTTTCACCTGGCAGGTGAACAAACAGCTGGAGGAGCAGAAATCAGATGTTCAGAAAACAACAAAAAGGATCTAAATACCAATAGTAATGCCAATAGTAGCAAAAAAGAACAGCAAATATAAATGCTGCAAACTGGCACCTCTGGGAGTCCTCCAGGCCACCAGGGGGCGATAAAGTTGATCCAGAACCTCAGTAACATCCAGAAGAAGACTGGAGGAAAGAAGGAACCGGTCTGCTGTACTTCATGTTTATTTCACACATACAGTCCTTTACATTATTTTGGAACAGTTGCATATTTACCTACTCCAGATTCCCCCTAGTGGTCTGGAGGACTTCCGTTTCGTGAAGGATGTTTGCAGTGTTTTATTCTTGCCATTGTTTCTGCTAATTGCAGCATTTTGTTTCTAGTTTCTGTCATTTTTCATTTGTTTTGTTGATTAAAGGTTTTTGCTTCTATTTTTTGTGATTGCAGGATTTTTCTTTTTCTGTTTCTGTGTTGGAGTTTGATTAATTATTGCATTTGCAGCTCATTTTAGGTTTGCTGTGAGTTTGCAGCTGTTCATTCCAGTCATTGTTCAGAGAAACAAACAGCTGATTTTACTGTTTTCTGTAAATACTGGAGCGATTAGAGGATTCCTGACTGAAGCTGAGCTGCTCAGCAAAGGCTAAAGATTAGTTTACCAATCTACAGTTTCTTTTTTAAAAGTCTAATGTCTGGTTTTCCTTTGTGAGAACACATTTTATCATTTTGTTGTTTAGTAAAGGTAGTAAAGTGTTGATATTCAGGCAGGAACATGAAGCTCACAGCTGAAGGCGGATGGACCTGAAATGAGCCGATCCTAAAAATATTTCTCCTTTAAAATTTAACTCACAAATCATGATATTCATACTTTGTTTTCTTTCTCGCCACCCTTTCTGTTTTCCCAGTGCAGCTTTTAATGCGACAGGAAACCCTGTGAGTAAACGCTGAATGATGTTCTAGTATCACAGCCGTTTGCTGCAGGCTGTGAGAATGTGAGCCAGGTCCACACAGAATAAAAGCTCTTTTAAATAACTTTTATGGTTGGCTGTGAGGTTCAGCCTGTGTGTGTGTGTGTGTGTGTGTGTGTGTGTGTGTGTGTGTGTGTGTGTGAGAGTGTGTGGGAGGACTAATGGTCTGTCATGAGGATTGTGACTCTGTTCTTGTCTCCTAAATAAAGCGTTGGACACAAACAGACATGATGAGTCTCATCTCTCTGCTGGAGAATAAAACTGGATCTGATGCTTTAAGGTTTTTGTTTCAGGAGTTCCTCCTCGGCTGCAGCGCCTCAGTCAGAGGACCTGATAATGAAGATAACATCAGACCATCAGCTGCATGTCCTGCTTCACCTTAATGCATGTCAGATTTTAAAACGTTTATCACAGGAACACTCAGAGCCTCCGGCCGACTGCGGCTCCAAATGCTCCAGAAACAGAAAAACCAGACGTTTCCACCACATTTCTGCCTTAATCACTGAAATGTTTTCTGTTGTCATGTATGGTGAATGTAAGTCTGACTCCTGCTAATGTCTTTGACAATCATTTAAAGTTTTTTTGTCTTTTATTTCTTAGAAATGTTTTTTCAGTTCCATTTCCTTACCACCAATGCTACAATTATAATAAACTGCAGGTTAAATATAGTAATATTTAACATCATGAGATATGAAAATGCTGATAGAAAATACATGTTATAGTAAACAGGGCGGGGTCAGAGGTCACACTCTGCGGTGAGGACACCAGTAAACATGGATTGGCACAAAGAAAAAGAATCAAATGTCATTAATTGGCTTTGATAGAAAGTGGAAAATGTAATAATAATTACATAAAGTTCTCTCAGTGACTCTTATTAAACCGATTCATTCTTTGTGTCTCACTTTGTGTTGTTCCAGCTGAAGCCGGCTGGGTTGCTCTGCAGAAATAAACCAGCTGAAGAACAAAACCTCCCATCCAATTACGTCTGAAAGCCTCTTCACTTTATTGCCTCTCCTCTGTGCAGAATAATGTTTAGAATATCGCTCGTATTGCTCTGCACTGTCTGCATTTCTCAGCATAAACACGGAGCCCAAAATGCATTTTATTCCTTCATGAAGCTTAAAGTTGGACATGTGTGCATTAACTCTGAAATATGAGATGACTTTGCACATGTGTGCACAGGATTGTGCAAACCTCCACTTAGCTGGTTGTTGCTTTGTTCTTCCTGACAAGAAGGAATATGTAATAAATGTCTTATTGTTTTCTGGATTGTATCTAATATAACAAGATGGACCATAAAACAGAATCATAGCAACTTTAATCCACCGATTCAGGAGATACAATCAAATACCTGGACATAACGTCAGCAAAAGACATTTATGCTAATAAAGTTTGTAAAGCTCCACATCAACTCTAAAGGATTGCTTCTCTTTATGCCTTTATGAATAAATATTAGATTTTTCTCTCTCAGCTTAGTTGAAAAAAACAAAAAAACAGGCAAAACAGAGAAGAAAATATTTCTAAATGTTTCACAGATCTTAAACCTGGTAAACAGCCTGTTTGGTCTAACAGTGAACCATCATGTTTTAGGTGTTTAGCAGAAACATAAATGTGGATCCAGTTCAGCAGATGAAGCACAGCCGACCTAAAGCATCTCTGAGGTCACATCTTTATGTGCATTTTGAAACACTGATGAAAAACAGTGTCAGTTTCACATAAAACTTTCTTGATGTGGTTTTTGGCTTTTCTGAAAAGGAATTAATGAATTAAAGAAGAGATGGAAACAGATTGACTGAATACGTTGAGACGCAGCGAAGCGTCTGATCCACCAGCCGGTCTGTGCCTTACCAGAGGCATGAAACTCTGAGGCGTTTCCTCCAGCCTGGAGCTGAAGACGACTCTCCGTTATGCTGACGTGTGGCTCATGCTAGTTAGCATCCTCTACTTCCTGTTTACTGCAGTCATGCGTAGCATCGACATCTGATGACATCACGCTCTGCCTTGATTCACTCCAACCCAGTAAAAACTAGGAAACATCCCTAATTCACATTTTCCTTTTTTTCTGTTTTGCAACATTTAAAAAATTATCTGAAAATTTGCATGATGATGGATTGTGTTTTAAAGGCACCACTGCTTACTACATCCATAAACTAGCTCAGTCAGGATTAGACGTTGCTGCATGTTAATGGTTTTAGCATTTTTGTACTTTTACATCTTGACTGTAATTTTCTCATCTGTACGTTTCTCTAAGTTTGGCTCAAAACCTGGAGGATGAAACGAAACTAAAATCAATGTTGCCTTTTCTGTGAGCCGGCGGCTGTGTGAATGAGGCTCCTCTCTGTTCGTTCTCGTCTAACTACTTGTGGCGTGTAATTATCCTGCTCTGGTGTCTCAGACTGTGGGTTCGTGTTATTGTGTCTACCTTTGTCTGAGCAGTGGTGCAGCAGCAGCTACAGCTCTATATGCGCCTAATTTGGCATCTGGAGGCTTCATAATCAAATCTCTCAGAAATGACAACGATACGCACATTTTCCAACAAGGCTGGAGATTTGAGAGGGAAGATCACCTTAAAAATGAACAGCAGGAATCAGGCAGAAGCATTTTAAACAGAAACACACAATAAGAGTCAATTTACAGAGAAAGTAAAGGACAGACAGAGGGAGAGAGAAACAGAGAAAGAGACGGATAAAAAAGGGAGAGAAGACAGCTGAGTGAGTGGGAGGATCAGGGGTGAGCTGAAGACGGAGAGCCGGGTCCAAAATGCCAGGAGACGGTGAGCGGTGAATAAAAAGTTCTTTATGGACGGCTGAGCGATTTAGTGGATTATCCCTTTACAAAAGGTCAAAGCTGTTCTGGAGCACGTCCAAAACAACAACAACAAAACAAGGAAAAAGGGAAAAAACAACTTTTAAATAGCATGACCAGTAAGCAAAAACAAGAAGAATGTGAGCAGCTTAGCAGACGGCAGAATGACGACAAGACGGAGTAAGCTGAGTGTTTATTTAAAAAGATTAGAAATCCCAGCAGAAACAGAAGAAAACAGGAAAGTAATGCAGCCCTATAAGACATGCAGCTTATAGCAGCTTCTGGATGTTTTATTAGAGGATTTACATAGTAAGTGGGTCGAAACCAGAAACTGTTTGAAAATATAAGGGCTAATAAATACAGAAAGTAGGTGTAAATATGTTGAGTTTGTCATAAGCTGTAAAATCGGGAATTATGACGTTCTGATCAGCACTGCAGCAGATTTTATTTCATAATTTTATTATGTTTCATAAGGCGTCGCAGAGCCAAAGCCGAACGTCCCGATGGACATTCGGTCCGTTCCACCTGCCTCCATTTCCAGATCAAATACAAACTGTTTCCTCTCAGTTTCTGTTTAACTCGTTTCAGCAACAAGGAAACGCAGAACGATAAAAACATAAAACAACAAACATGAGGCTGCAGGGGATCAGTAGGAAAGTAATGAAAAGACTGAAATTCATCTTCTTACGAATCAAAGGATTTTTAGCTTTGATTTAGAGGAACTCAGTGTTTCAGCAGTTTTTCAGTTTTCTGGAAGTCGACATGGATGAGTTTCTCTCATCTGGAAATGTTCTCCACCTGATGTGGCTCTGAAGGGTCAGATCAGAGGTCAGAGGTCAGCCTGATCTCTAGTTTCCAGGTGGAAGAACTGAAGCTGTGCGTTGACTCTAGATCTATAACTCTAGATCATCCTTCTGTAGGTCCAAAGATAATAACTTCAGTTTTGTTTCTGGAAACATTTCTTTCACCTCTACTCACAATTCCTGCATTTATAACCATTTTCATTCATCCTTAAAGTATTTAAATGTATTTTTTATTTTTCTTTTGAACTGAATCACTTAAATAAAGTCACTTTCAACTCTTGAAATATAGACTTGATGTTCATCTTTATGCTCTTTGATAAATGTATGTAAACTCCTGACCGTTTGCGCCGCAGTGATCTCAGGTGGATCTGTGCAGGAGAGGAAAGAGTCAGGTAAGAATCAGAGGATCGGTAAACACTTTTTTAATCAGGAGTAAATGAGAGGGGATGCGTGGGCGGTGAGGGAGGAAACGATGGGGGATTAAAGAGCAGAGCGGCGCTGAGACACAGAGGCGGGTCATTAAGAAGTCTCCAGTGGAATAAAGAGGAATTATCATTTTAATGCAGGACTTAATATTCCTGCTTCAGAAATATGTAGGAGGCCTGCAGACACAGCCTCCATGTCTCACTCAGTAACTCATTGACTGTCATTCATGTTTCATCTTTTCCCAGAAACCAGTTTCATTTTTAATAAAACCTTAGTTTCATTAAAAATATTAAAATAAAACGCAGCTGAACGATCCCAGGATTGGCTAAAAGTTTGAATAAAGAGTTCTGTCAATAATCAGGATTATAAAGATTTTATTAATCAGAGGATTAGAGGACGCTGTGGGTGACAGACTTTTCTATATTGCAGTTTTTTTATTGAATGTTCAACAATATCAGTCACATAACTGAGTGAGTATTAAAGCTGCGTAAGCTGCTGGAGCCAACAGGGGTTTAAAATCCTTCACGACATTAATCTGTGAATATCAGCACTTTATTTAGGATCCTTTTTTTCTCTTATCACCATGACAAAGATTCTTGGAGAAATAATAATAATAATAATAATAATAATAATAATAATAATAATAATAATAATATAATAATATTAATATAATAATAATAATAATAATAATAATAATAATAATAATAATAATAATAATAATAATATAATAATAATAATAATATAATAATAATAATAATAATAATAATAATAATATAATAATATAATAATAATAATAATAATAATATAATAATAATAATAATAATAATAATAATAATATAATATAATAATAATAATAATAATAATAATAATAATAATATAATAATAATAATATAATAATATAATAATAATATAATAATATAATAATAATAATAATATAATAATAATAATAATATAATAATAATAATAATAATAATAATAATAATAATAATAATAATAATATAATAATAATAATAATAATAATAATAATAATAATAATAATAATAATAATAATATAATAATAATAATAATAATAATATAATAATAATATAATAATAATATAATAATAATAATAATAATAATAATAATAATAATAATAATATAATAATAATAATAATAATAATAATAATAATAATAACTCCATGAACATGCACAGTTAGTGACTGAATAAAGGATCAGCTTCAGGAAAGTTTTTATCTGAAACTGAGCGTTGTTTTAAGCCTGCCAAACCCATAGGGGGCAGCGCAGCACAAAGCTAAACACTATGCTAACCAGTCCGATCAGTTTAAAACAACCAGGACTTCCTGTCAGGAATTAAACATGGCGCCATGTGGACAGACGTGAACTTAAACCGTGTTTTAGAATATAGAGTTAATTAGAGATAAAATGTCGACGGGGATTCATGTTAAAGTATAGATGGATATTATTTGTCCCAGATTGGAATGAACTGGACTCCAACTCTACAGAGTTTTCTGAAATATCCAGTTTGGTCTGAGTTTCTGTAAATTATAATCTTTGGTGATATTAGAGAGTTTTTGATCAAAAGCATCTAAAGTTTTTCCAGCTATGTGAGGACTAGACCTGAGACTGTGAGAAAATAAAAATGCTGCATCGTTTTATACATTCATGTAAAGATCTGCTGTCAATATCAAAAACACTGAACTCATCAAAATCATTCATGTTATTTACACTTTTTTCTCTGATATTTGCTATGTTATAGGATAAATATTGTAATATGCTTTTAAAAGGCCAATTCTAAATATTCTTAACTGTTTGTGTCGTGATTTTTTATTGTTAGGTCAAAAGAAGTCTGGAGTTTCAGATTTCTTCCTTCAGGTTTTTGCTTGTCTGCTGATGTTTTCCTGTGCAACCTGAACAGCTGCTCCAGATTTATGCGTAATTAGAATTACAGTATTTATGTAAAAACAAGGCGCCTCAGAGCCGTCAGTGGCATTTAGGAAAAACATGGCGCTTCGTGTAAATGGGGTGACCACTTATTCAATCGAACACAGCCATGCTATTTATCAACACATTATATCAGCGGTAGAATGAGTTAACTCCTGCACACTGTGACATTTAAAATAATTGAGTCATTTTGTCTCTTCCAACACACTTCCATATGAGAAAAGCTTTTCGCTAACATTAGCTTACGGCCAGAACTTCCGAACAGACGTGGAGTATTAGATGATGCTGTTCCTTCTGGATAATAAGTCATAACTTTGGGTCATGCTTGAGCACAAACTGAATCTGTAATGAAAAGTGGAAACTCAGTGAACCCTGTGTTCATTCTGGGTTACTTTATTGCTTTTTGGAGAGGATTTTAAGATCTATTTCTGTTTTTATGTACATCATCCAACCCAAACGTGATGAGCTGTGATGCAGGCTGTGTGTTTGGAAAACCTAAGAACATCCTTTGATCCAGCAGCTTTCTGGGCAGCGATAATTCCCAGGAGGGATTTTAGGTCTGGGTTCGGCTGAAGTGAACTCTGGTTCAGTTTGAATGTGAACACCAAGCGGACCGGAGACCGCTCCAAAAACAGGAAGTGGACTACAGCACAGGGAATTCTGGGTAAACACAACCAAAGCTAGCATGCTAGCCTAGCGCTAGCAGCAGAAATGGCTCCTGGTCTTTAGCCAAAGAGTAGAGAGAAATCCTCCAACCACTAAAATCCTCCATCTTGTTTCCATCTGGTGAAGAAGGAAGTTGCTCTCAGCGTCTTCAGAGGTTTTTCTGTCGTTTCCTTCAGTGGTTCTTGGTGCAGCGCCCCCACAGGCCAGGAGGGGAACAGGTTGGTTTGACTCAGAGCCACAGCAGCTGGAGGAGGAGCAGATGTTCTGGTTCCTGTAGAACCGGGTCAATTGGACCATTAAACCTGATTTGTCCTTCACAGATTTATGGGCAACAACTCTCGTTTTTTTTAGCGTTTTCTTTTTGCTGATTATTTTCCACAAACAGCCATGCGTTAAATATCCAGCTTTCAATATGTATTCTCATGGATCAATTAGTCAAAATGTCTTTTTCATCTTAAATCCTCTAAAGGCTGCAGGGGTGTACTTATTTTTCCCATACCTGTTTTGACAGTCATGGTTTTTCCCGGCTGCTGTATGGATGCATTATGAATTCTGAACAATAAGAAAACTGAGATAAAATGTAAACAAAGTCTTTATCTTTGTTGTTTTATTCTCACTCAGGAGTCGTCGCTGCGGCTCGGTTTGTTTTTTGGATCAGACGTTTTACCCCCTACGGACTCAGACTTTAAAGGTGACTGTGTGAGCTGCTCAGCAGGAGAAAACTAACAATCTTCCAACTATTCCCAGACCTCTTATGCAACATAAGCCACTTCTTTGCTGAGAACAAGTTAACTCCTGAATGCAGTTCAAGGTTGCAAAGAACAGAAAAACACATCCCAGAGAGATTATTTGGTAAATCCCTGAGAAGGTGATATCAGAACAATAATCCTGAGCTGCAACACGGCGGTGATGAATGGCTGATTAGACATGCAGAGCGTTTCTCTCTGGAGGTTTGTTGGTAAAAGTGCATGGAGCTTTGAGCTAAGTGGATTAGACGGAGAGAAGACCTTCCCTTGAAAAGTTTCCCCAGCAACTTTAATTAACTCTAAAGGGAAATATTTAATATTATTATGATTTCAACAAGATTTTTCTGACCTATTTGTGATATTTTCCAAAATAATGAACCAATTATTAATGTAAAAAAAGACTTGAATCTTTCCTACTGTCAACATGGTGGTGCGTCTTTGATAAGACGACTCAGCATTTTATCGACATGAATCTGTTTTAGTGATTAAAGCTTGTAGTTTTTAATGTTTCCTCTTGGAACATTTTGCAATATTTGTTGTTGAACCAGTGAGGAGAAAAGGCTTTAAAAGGTTTTAACCTGAAGGGTTGAATGTCACAAGTTATTATTTTAACAAATTACTTTTACTTTTTAATTTGTAAATAAAAATAAATAATTTTAGGGACCATATTACTGTAAAGTCAAAAATGTGTCACATTTTTATGCTTTATTGATTCATAATTATTCAAAGACACTGATTATTATGAGTGTTTTGTTGTGTAGCATCTCCTTGGTTGCTTATCATTTGTAGGTCTGCCTGATTCAGTTCATTATTGTTCTCTGGTTGTTGCTGTAGAAATTCATTCCTTTGTTTTATTCCACCTTCTGCTCTTTGGATTCTGATTCTCCTGGTTTCTATTCGCCGTCCCTCAGCCTGCTGTTTGCTTCTTCCTCAGCTGTTTCCAATCACCTGATTTCCCTCGCCTGCATCTCATCTCATTCTCCTCATCCCTCAGTATTTAAACTCATCACTTCCAGTCTGCCTCCTCCTGCTTCCCTGGTGGTTTCCTTTGTTTCTTCTTCTTTATTTTATCTCTGTTAATCTCATTCATCTTGACTCTTTATCAGTCAGCAACATGACAGTGGTGCAGCAAACACAGAGTTAAGCCTCAAACCAAATCATGCAGCAGCAGAGCTTTTACTCTTCAGGTCTGGAAGCAGAAAACAATCATGGTTTGTGAGCTGAACCAGGGGAACCAGAAACGTCTGGATGTGAATGAATAAGTCCAGATGAGCCTCAGAGACTCTCTGCTGCTCTGCATCCGTTGGCTCAGATTGTTGCTCATTTCTCATGTATGGAAGTTGAGTTTTGCATTCTGGATGAATACAGATGCCAGCCATTGCATGTTTCAGTCAGAGTATCACAGAAAAGAGTCTGCTGACCTGAAGGCTTCAGCGGTAACCCAGATCCATCTGCTGGTCAGAAAACAGAGAGTAAAACCAGCCTGTTGGTTTCACTCTTTGCTTAGTTCTGTTTGTGGCCAAAGAGCGACTCCAGGTCAGAAACCAGGATTCAACCTGCTGGGGTGGAAACAGAGGGGATTCTGGGATATCAGCACGAGGGCCGCAGTCTGTTAAAGTCTGCTAATGCATAGGCTGACACTGGGGTCATGAGAGGTCATCTGTCTGGGCTGCTGTGTGCCTGGAGACGAGTTTATCTGGGATTCTTCAGCAATATTATAATTCATTTCTCTGTGGGATCAATAAAAAGCTTTGGGGCTGAATTTAGACACTGGAAACACATAAAATTAATTTTTATTTTCATTTGACCTTTAATATTCCAGACTTAAAACATTAAAAATGTTTTCTTGCCTGCAGTCTGGGTAAAAACGAGGCTTTTCAAATCATTTTTAAACAATGTAAAAAGTAATCTA
Organism: Poecilia mexicana; assembly: GCF_051168715.1. Lineage (NCBI taxonomy): Eukaryota > Metazoa > Chordata > Actinopteri > Cyprinodontiformes > Poeciliidae > Poecilia > Poecilia mexicana. The sequence goes on along the minus strand of NW_028263391.1, from coordinate 25,205,697 downwards.
AGGATCATAAGGAAAATTAAAACATGAGTTTAAAACAGACAGGCAGAAAGACAAAGAGCTAACATTGAATCACTGCTGACATTTCAGCATCACCTCATAAATCCCAAACTCAGATGAAGCTGTGAGTTTTGCTGAAGTCATTTTCATTTCATAATGGAGGCCATGCAGGTTCATCCTGGTAATAAACTGTTCAGAGGTCTGGGGGAAACGCTGTCATTTCTCAGGTAAAAGGTTTCTTACTGCGCTCTGTCAGGCATTCTGGACACATTCACATGAAAACAGCAACAATGAAAGAAAAAACAGCTTAAAATCAGTTTATTTCTGACTGTAGTCTGATGGAGAAACTATTTCTAAAATCTGTTGGAGCAAATCAGAATGTGGGTTTGGTTTGTTGTAATAATGAAACGTATGAAGGGAAACGATCAGACTGGGCAGCAGGTCGACGGCCTCAGGTCACGGCCGAGTCTGAGCTGGAAGGTTAGCAGAGAACTTTCACCTGAACTTCCACTGTCTCTTCTCAGTATTTACATCTTCTGCTCTTTTTGTAGACCATATTTTAAATATGTAGAAGAAAAAAGCCTGAAAACTGAAATACCTGAGTAAAGCTGCCTGACGTTCTATTGGTTGGTATTTAGAAATTAGCCAATCCAGGAGCTCCATTCATTTCCCTTCCCTCTGATTGGCTCAACCCCTTGCTGCTTTAGAGGAAATCCTCCCAATTAAGAAACTGTATGTAAACTTATGACTTCAAGGAAAGACAAAAAATCTGTCATCATTTTGATATTTTGCAAATAATGTGTCATAAGTTTTATTTTTTAAGGTTTTGTTGGCTCTAGTGGCCTTTATTTGAAAGTAGTTCGACAGGAAAGAGGTAATGAGAGACGGGGAAGACGTGGCAAATGTCACCAGGCCGGGAATCAAACCTGCGACCACGAGGACAAGGCCTCAATACGAGGGCTGTGCTTTGCCCCTGCGCCGCCACAGCACCAATCACCAGTGTTATTTAACCTAATTTAATTATTTTACTGTCATATAAAAGAGTTTATGAAAAGAGAATGGATCCAAACACTGTGCCCTGTGGTGTGCTGTAGTAAACATTTTATTAAAGTAAAATCTTTCACATAAATACGAGACGATCTAAACAGATCAGTGATGTGTAGGAATCACCTGAAGCCATGAAAATATCACTAATGACTTTTATCAGCCGTGAAATCTAACTCCAAACAGATTAGCATGGTGTCAATGCTCTCAGACTTACAGATTTTCTTCCATAATTTAGAGAAGAGAATTAGGTTGAGGTCTGATACTGATTAAGCAGCTTGTTTGGGAGTAAAGGTCAGTGCTGACATCATTAGGCGCTGGTGGCGAGCATCCTTCCACTAAATGATTCGGTGGAAACGAGCCGAAGGTCCAGATGAGGCTAATAGCTTCATTAGCTCCACGGCTCCTGAAACAAAGCAAATAAAACGAGTCCAGAAGCTGAACTCAGTCATGACTCCTGATTCAACCTGCAGAATGAGATTTACTGTCGGATAAAACGTTAAAATGTTTTTCCCTCATGTTTAAAAGATACACTTTAATTTGAACACAAACATGTTTCGTCTTCAGCCGTTCCATCAGGAGTATCTGTGAGGATGAGAAGTAAAATTAACTCAAAACTGAAAACTTCTTGTTTTGGTCTGATCATCATAAGAAAGGAACAAATGGAGAATTATACTGTTCTTGTCTTATTTAGGATTCTAACACTCAGCTCCAGGGATTCTCTGCTGTTGGCCAGAAACTTATGCACACATCGCAGCAAAGCTGTAAGCTCCAGAAAAGAAACGTAAAGTTTCACTTTAACATTTTTATTCCATAAAACATTAATGTGAAGCATTTAGACGAGCCTATAGTTATATATAGAATACCTGCCAGCGTCCAGTCGGTGTCCAGCAGCAGGACTGGGACCTGTGGCTGATTTCCTGTCCGTCTGATCAGCTGCTGTGGGACTTCAGAGCAGGACGGTTTAACGAAGGCGACATTTCATCCCATGTCTCCTCAGCAGTTTGTTCTTTATCCTAAGGGAAGCAGCTGCTCTCACGTCGTTCTCCAGAAATAATGACCAAATATGAATATTATCTATAAATATTGTCCTGTTGCCTCTCCTCTGTAAATCTGTATGTCAGATTATGTGACATACAGATTTACAGATTATTTTTACAGATTCAGGTGTAAAAATAAGTGAAGCAGGAACCAGCAGATGGGATCAGATTCTGCCTCAGTTCTTCGTGTTGAACAGATTTTCAGGTTGGGATGGAAATCCTGACCTGTCCGGTGTTCATCATCGCGCTGCCTGAGCGAAGCTGCTGGACTTCCTCCAGGTCTGAGGCTCCCGTCAGGAATTTACTAACCAGCATCAACACTGTCAGTTTTTGTTTCAACTGATTAGTTATCAGTTATCTCACCAGATTTCCTCAGTTAAATGAACAAAACATCCTTTATAGTTTATTTCACACGTGTTTTAAAATATATTGAATTGAAAAATACTTTATCAATCTCAAAGGGAAATCCAGCTGTAACTCGTATCGTCCAAGTTTCTGCAAAGCGTCATTACAGCCGGTGATGGCGAAGGGCAGGAAGGATCTGTTGTCATGGAAACAGCTCCATCTCTGGTCCACTACTTCTGACAGAACCCCGACTACTGGAAGTTAAACGGCTGACGGTGAAAAGATCAGCTCCCTGTGGTGCTGCTGACCACTCCATCATTTATCAGTCCCTGACATAATAAAAGCTTCATGCAGACGACGGTGCATCGGTTCCATGTTCTGTGATGAACAGAAGTCGGTTTGAAGTTCCTCCTTCTCTCCCTGCTTTGCTCCTGATTATCATCCATGATGTCTTTCTTTGACTCATCTGAAGTATTATTATTAGGTATTACCTGAGGCTGTGTCTTTCAGTTTTCCCTTGTTGCCATGGTAACACATCACAACAACTTTCTAACTGCAACTGTTCTTCCAGCTGCTCAGCATCCAAATCACAAACTCTCATTAATGCAGTTTTTCAACCAAAGAAATGAGGAACATTTCATCCGATGTGTTCAGCTCCAAAGCAGAAACTCCAACATGTTGAGTCTTGATTTGTCCAGCAGCTGATTGGCTGCAGTATTACAGTAATAAAATTATGTTTCCTAACAGCTTTAATTTTTGCAAGTATTTCCTAAGATTCTGGGCTGATGAAGGATAAAAAGCATGAGAGTAAAATTAGTCACAAATGAAGAGGAGATTAAAGGCTAAGATGAAAGAATAATATTTTTACTTCTCAACAATGAAGAGTAATTGTGGATAAATTAGAGATGATGAAAGCAGCACTTTTCTGGAGAGCTCATATTTACATATTATCGTCGCACTTCTGCAAATAAACTCTGAGCATGCTCTAATTCTCCTGTCTTTGAATTTTTTAAAAGGGCACTTCAGTGGAAGCAGAAGCCTGATTTATTATGCAGATCAGAGATTCTGGGTCGTGTGAGAAGACGAGTGAAGGCTGAGCGCAGCGGCAGGAACAGCCGACAGATCCAGGAAAAAACGGAAACGTTACAAATTATTCAGAGGATTGATAATGATTAGCACTCAGGTCAGCCAGGTGACTGGATGAATTATACTGTTTGTTCTGATGAGGTTTGTGTGTCTGATTAAAAAATAACTTTTCTAAAGAATGACTTTTATGCTGGTATTAAACATACTTTTTATAAAATCTGCATTTCTATTTTGAAATATTCTAAACTTAAATGTATTTTTTCATCAGCTGTAATTGGCTCTAAGCTTTTCACTGGAACTTTGCACATTGTGTTTTTATAGTTAGTTAAAATTTAATTTGTATGTTTTTATAATGAAAATAATCCATCTGAATAAAATCACTAATATGAAGATATTTCAGAGAAGAAAACATGTTAATCAGTTTGGTCTGCATGTGGTTGTAATGCTGTCCTTCCATTCAGCAACATGTCCTCTTGATTAGAAACAGGTCCAGGTCCAGGTCCAGATCCAGGTCCAGGTCCAGGTCCAGATTCAGGTCCAGGTACTGGTCCAGATCCAGGTCCAGGTCCAGGTCCAGATTCAGGTCCAGGTACTGGTCCAGATCCAGGTCCAGGTCCAGATTCAGGTCCAGGTACTGGTCCAGATCCAGGTCCAGGTCCAGGTCCAGGTCCTGATTCAGGTCCAGATCCAGGTCCAGGTCCAGGTCCAGGTACTGGTCCAGATTCAGGTCAAGGTCCAGATTCAGGTCCAGGTACTGGTCCAGATCCAGATCCAGGTCCAGATCCAGGTCCAGGTCCAGATCCAGATCCAGGTCCAAATCCAGATCCAGGTCCAGGTCCAGATTCAGGTCCAGGTAAAGATCCAGATCCAGATCCAGGTCCAGGCCCAGGTCCAGGTCCAGATTCAGGTCCAGATCCAGGTCCTGATTCAGGTCCAGGTCCAGATCCAGATCCAGGTCCAGGTCCAGGTCCAGATCCAGGTCCAGGCCCAGGTCCAGGTACTGGTCCAGGTACTGGTCCAGATTCAGGTCCAGGTCCAGATCCAGGTCCAGGTCCAGATCCAGGTCCAGATCCAGGTCCAGGTCCAGGTACTGGTCCAGATTCAGGTCAAGGTCCAGATTCAGGTCCAGGTACTGGTCCAGATCCAGATCCAGGTCCAGATCCAGGTCCAGGTCCAGATCCAGATCCAGGTCCAAATCCAGATCCAGGTCCAGGTCCAGATTCAGGTCCAGGTAAAGATCCAGATCCAGGTCCAGGCCCAGGTCCAGGTCCAGATTCAGGTCCAGATCCAGGTCCTGATTCAGGTCCAGGTCCAGATCCAGGTCCAGGTCCAGGTCCAGATCCAGGTCCAGGTCCAGATCCAGGTCCAGGCCCAGGTCCAGGTACTGGTCCAGATCCAGGTCCAGGTCCAGATCCAGGTCCTGATTCAGGTCCAGGTCCAGGTCCAGGTCCAGGTCCAGATCCAGGTCCTGATTCAGGTCCAGGTCCAGGTCCAGATCCATATCGATGTCCTGATTCAGGTCCAGATCCAGGTCCAGGTCCAGGTCCAGATTCAGGTCCAGATCCAGATCCAGGTCCAGGTCCAGATTCAGGTCCAGGTCCAGGTCCAGATCCATATCGATGTCCTGATTCAGGTCCAGATCCAGGTCCAGGTCCAGGTCCAGATTCAGGTCCAGGTCCAGGTCCAGATCCAGGTCCTGATTCAGGTCCAGGTCCAGGTCCAGATCCATATCGATGTCCTGATTCAGGTCCAGATCCAGGTCCAGGTCCAGGTCCAGGTCCAGATTCAGGTCCAGGTCGAGGTCCAGATCCAGGTCCTGATTCAGGACCAGGTCCAGGTCCAGATCCAGGTCCAGATTCAGGTCCAGGTCCAGGTCCAGATCCAGGTCCTGATTCAGGTCCAGGTCCAGGTCCAGATCCAGGTCCAGATTCAGGTCCAGATCCAGGTCCTGATTCAGGTCCAGGTCCAGATCCAGGTCCAGATTCAGGTCCAGGTCGAGGTCCAGATCCAGGTCCTGATTCAGGTCCAGGTCCAGGTCCAGATCCATATCGATGTCCAGATCCAGGTCCAGGCCCAGATCCAGGTCCAGATCCAGGTCCAGGTCCAGGTCCTGATTCAGGTCCAGGTCCAGGTCCAGATCCATATCGATGTCCTGATTCAGGTCCCGGTCCAGATTCAGGTCCAAGCCCAGATCCAGATCCAGATCCAGGTCCAGGTCCAGATCCAGGTCCTGATTCAGGTCCCGGTCCAGATTCAGGTCCAGGCCCAGATCCAGATCCAGATCCAGGTCCAGGTCCAGATCCAGGTCCAGGTCCAGGTCCAGATCCAGGTCCAGGTCCAGGTCCAGGTCCAGATCCAGGTCCAGATCCAGGTCCAGGTCCAGGTCCAGATCCAGGTCCAGGTCCAGGTCCAGGTCCAGATCCAGGTCCAGATCCAGGTCCAGGTCCAGGTCCAGATCCAGGTCCAGGTCCAGGTCCAGGTCCAGATCCAGGTCCAGGTCCAGGTCCAGGTCCAGACATGTTGCTGCATAACGAGCGGTTATGTAAGAAGCAGAGCTGAATCGTTCCTCGGTTCCTTCTGCTCATCCTTGTCCTCATGCGACTCGTCCTGCTGCTGCAGGAAACCAGTCGTGTTTCTGAGCTGCAGTTAAAGTGGAACCTCCTGAGACGCTTCTCCAGCCGGACCTTCGGGCCGCCAGGTTCCTGCTGCCCTGACTCAACACACCTGATCCTGGGTTCAGAGGCTGCAGAACGAGGCGACGCTCACTTTACCTACACACATGAAATCATCTTTTGAAATCTGATTTTTATTTTTAATGAGGTTTTCTATAACATTTGAAACATTAAAATTGAGACAACAAACAAAAATAGAAGATATCCAAACTTTCATGGCACTCTAGAAAGTTTCCAGAGTTTCTGTATGTGATCATAGTTGCAGCGTGCTGCTCGTCGGTTCTTCAGAAATACAAATATTTGTGGACTAATAAGCAAAAAGAAGGAACCCTGGAGATTCTCAGTGGAAACACCAAAAGGAGAGCAGAACACTGCGGTCACATTAAAGCATCGTTCTGAGGACAGGAGGGTATTTTAATCCTGCTTCAGGTTTGGCTCTAATGAGAGGTGGCTGCTCTGTTTATTTAAATGCAGCTGAATTAGACGGGAAAGAAATTAGGACTGTTGAGGAAATGGATGAAGACAAAAACTGAGAAAGAGCTGCAGGAGGAAGCATCAGCAGATTATTGATCAGAATTACTAATAAACTCAATTTCTCATTTTTTACAACACAAAAGCACATCAACATCTAGAGATCCAGCAGGGAGACATTTAGCTGTTGGACGTGTGTGTGTGTGTGTGTGTGTGCGTGTGTGTGTGTGTGTGTGTGTGTGTGTGTGTGTGTGTGTGTGTGCGTGTGTGTGTGTGTGTAGAAGCTAACTTCTAATATTCATCAGCATAAATAATAAAGCTGATTGAGCTAATTTAATAGCAGTTGATTAGAGATGGCTAATGGGCAATAATCAGTCAATAACAGCTGCATTTCTGTTATGATTTAACTTGTTAAATGATTAAAAATTAGCAGGGAAGTTTCAAACCTTTCCATATTCACACAGAAACGTCATTTTATGGATCACAAAGACTGATTTCTAGTTCTCCGTCTTGTTTCCCAGTAGACCACAGGCTTTATGAACATGTCTGATGCTTCATATTCAGCTCAGCTTAAAGCTCTGGGGCAGTAAAAATGAATCGGTAAAAGGATTTATGGAAATGCTCCAGGTGCATGTGGTTGCTTAAGAACTTAAATTATTATACAATCAGGAAATAAAACATCCAACAAAAACTGATCATTTGCTCTCTATGTTGTTGACAGGCATCAGTTTCTACTAGAATCAGTTTAGTCTTCAGCAGAGAAAACATAAAAACAGGTTTTCTCTTCTGAGGAGGAGGAAATGTAAGACGATGTGAAGCTGAAGAAGGAAGAACATGAGGAGAAAGAGTCTGGATGTCTGAGCTGAAGAACCGACACAGTTACACCTGAAACCTGAACTGAAAATCTGATTACTGAACAAACATCTTCAACCAAACTGGATTTTCACTCATAAGACTTCAGTTACAACGTCAGGTTCCACAAAACGTCAGAATCTTTCACTTCATCTGAACTGTTAAATACAAAAAAACAATCTAATAAGCATTCTGTGAAAAGATGATAAAAGCGTTCAGTTCCAGTATCAGCAGGACGATCAGAGTTTCTCTCCACACTGACGATCAAATGGCGTCTCGTTCGTGTTTAAACAGCCACGTCTCAGGCTGAAACGGCCAAATGACACGACGTGTTTCTGAGCTGGGCAGCTTTTCCTCTGGAAGCTTTTAAATGACACCAGCTGTCATTTCAAATGTTAAACCATCGATGAGCTGCAGCTAACAAGCTCCCATCAGCGGAGCCCAGAGGAAACCAGAACACTGGGCTTCTTAAAATTCAGCTTTATGATTAAAGATAAAACCATTTTTACTTTATAAAATAATTACAGTAAATTTTTGGGACTCTGCTGAAAATCTTTTTTCCAGCATTTCCTTTTCCAAATAACTAATTATGTATTTAAACGCTACAACTCAAAAACAAATGCTGCAAATGAACAAAAGCTCCTTTGTTTAAAATGGATGATTTTAGCCTTTTATTGTGGAGACTATTTGTCAGCACCAAGAGTTTCTACCTGGTCGCCTCAGCGGTTGGTAAACGGCTCAGAATAATAATCCACTTGGAAAACAAGCCGAGCTGTTATGAATGTATTTCTGAAGCTAATCTCTGCATTTAAATTCTGACAGATGACTATGAGCACATTTAAACCCTGGGACTAAGTTTTTAAAGAAAGTTTCTTCATCTGAAGTGTTTTCATCTCGGCTTGGCCCACCAGGGACTGACAAAATGTTTGACAAGCGCAGCACACAGCTGGGTGGTGCTTGGCAGTCAGCAGAACGACTGCCGGCCCCACAGGGTGTGTGATGTTGTCAGCCTCTAAAGCTCTTGCCTTTGGTCACACAGTGAGGCTCAGTGTGACTCAGGAATAATGTGGAAATGTTCTGTTCATTCTGCTCTGTGGAAGTTCAGCTCTGAGCTCCACTGCAGCTGAAATCTCATCTATTGCTGCATCAAGAAGATTCAGGGCTTTTCATTCTTTCTGGTTCATCTCCACATCACGTTGTTTTCTAGTTGATGCAGAAGGTTCTGTCAGAACAGAAGGTTCTGTCAGAACAGAAGGTTCTGTCCTTCAGCTCAGCATGAGGCGCCATCAGAACCCCAGGACCCGGACAGCAACAGAACCTCTGACAACCCAGAGCCTGACCAGGAGAAACTCAGAGCCAGAGGACCGATGTTAAACTGAGCTCTGAAATAAACCAGACCCATCAGAACCATCAGACCCAGACCCATCAGAACCATCAGAACCATCAGACCCAGAACCATCAGACCCAGATCCATCAGAACCATCAGACCCAGAACCATCAGATCCATCAGAACCATCAGACCCAGATCCATCAGATCCATCAGAACCATCAGAACCATTAGAACCATCAGACCCAGACCCATCAGAACCATCAGACCCAGATCCATCAGAACCATCAGACCCAGAACCATCAGATCCATCAGAACCATCAGACCCAGATCCATCAGAACCATCAGAACCATCAGAACCATCAGATCCATTAGAACCAGATCCATCAGAACCATCAGAACCATTAGAACCATCAGACCCAGACCCATCAGAACCATCAGACCCAGATCCATCAGAACCATCAGACCCATCAGAACCATCAGACCCAGAACCATCAGAACCATCAGATCCATCAGAACCATCAGACCCAGATCCATCAGAACCATCAGACCCAGATCCATCAGAACCATCAGAACCAGAACTATCATGATGTGAAAGAAGCCCGGCAGCGTTTGGAATACCTTGGTTCTGCTCTCCATCCAGAACCAGAACCAAACACAGAGAAGCAGCGTTCATCTTCTATGAACAAACTTCCAGAAAACCACAACCAGCTGAAACGCCGAGTTCCTTTAAATCGATATTAAAAACACTCCAGTTTGGTTTGATTCTTAGTAACTGAGTCATTATTGACTTCATTTTAATATCTGATAATAACTATTGGTGAAGTTAAGAATCTTGTGTTTCTTTGTTTGCTGATCCATTTGAGATAAATTCAGTTATTTTAGCTATGAAACAGGAAATCCTGTTACTGTTGGTTTAAATCTACATGCATCAGGTTATTATGACCATAAATCTGCCATGACTGCACTGAGAACAGAGATATTATATTTTGAGTGCATGAAAGGTTTTTAATATTTTACAAACTTTTTTAGTTTGGTTTCAGCTTTGCTAAATAAATAATAGATTCTGTGGTTTATGTTTTTCTGCTTTGATGTAAAATTTTAATAATTGAGAAGAAATTGAGTCTTTGCTTTTTCTACAAAAACAAAAACAGAATATGGAGGCATAACTTGCTGCATCTGACAGAACAATAACTACATGTTGGTCCAATTCACCAAAGGACAACATGGACTGAGAATCGGTGCCAAAATGTGGAAGTTGGAAGATCTGATCTGATTTTGCAGGCAGAAAAAAAAAAATCTGATTTCATGTTTGAGTCAAACATGAATGAATGTTGTCTGGTGAAATATGAGTCCATCTGTCAAACTGTGTCAGCAGCACGTCTACTGCAGAAAGGCTGAAAGAAAACAAATTAACCGAGCTGCTATGGTCCAGTCAAAGCCCAGAACTTACATGGAACTGATCTATGCCATTAAGAACGCTGTAGTTTCTTCATATAATCAGAACGCTGTAGTTTCTTATATGATCAGAACGCTGTAGTTTCTTATATGATCAGAACGCTGTAGTTTCTTTATATAATCAGAACGCTGTAGTTTTTTATATAATCAGAACGCTGTAGTTTCTTATATAATCAGAACGCTGTAGTTTTTTATATGATCAGAACGCTTGGCCTAGCCGTGATTATTTTCCAGAGGTTGATCTGCATCTGATCCATGCAGTCAGAATCAGAGATGATCATTTTGTTCTCAAGAGAGAAACTCCTCTGAATGGTAATATTTCGAATTGATTTGATGTTATGTGTCAGTAGAGGAGGCTCCTCCAGATCCTCCTGGACCTCCAGATCCTCCTGGACCTCCAGATCCTCCTGATCCTCCTGGACCTCCTGATCCTCCTGGACCTCCAGATCCTCCTGATCCTCCTGGACCTCCAGATCCTCCTGATCCTCCTGGACCTCCAGATCCTCCTGGACCTCCAGATCCTCCTGGACCTCCAGATCCTCCTGGACATCCTGATCCTCATGGACCTCCTGATCCTCCTGGACCTCCTGATCCTCATGGACCTCCTGATCCTCCTGGACCTCCAGATCCCCCTGGACCTCCTGATCCTCCTGGACCTCCAGATCCTCCTGGACCTCCTGATCCTCCTGGACCTCCAGATCCTCCTGGACATCCTGATCCTCATGGACCTCCTGATCCTCCTGGACCTCCAGATCCCCCTGGACCTCCTGATCCTCCTGGACCTCCAGATCCCCCTGGACCTCCTGATCCTCCTGGACCTCCAGATCCCCCTGGACCTCCAGATCCTCCTGGACCTCCAGATCCTCCTGATCCTCTTGGACCTCCAGATCCTCCTGGACCTCCAGATCCTCCTGATCCTCCTGATCCTCCTGGACCTCCTGATCCTCCTGGACCTCCAGATCCCCCTGGACCTCCAGATCCTCCTGATCCTCCTGATCCTCCTGGACCTCCTGATCCTCCTGGACCTCCAGATCCCCCTGGACCTCCAGATCCTCCTGGACCTCCAGATCCTCCTGATCCTCTTGGACCTCCAGATCCTCCTGGACCTCCAGATCCTCCTGATCCTCCTGGACCTCCTGATCCTCCTGGGCCTCCAGATCCTCCTGGACCTCCAGATCCTCCTGATCCTCCTGATCCTCTTGGACCTCCAGATCCTCCTGATCCTCCTGATCCTCTTGGACCTCCAGATCCTCCTGATCCTCCTGAGAGGTGAAAGTCTCGCTCAGACACGGTGGAGCTGTGTGGCTGCAGGGGATCTGGCTCTGCCCTCTGTACCTGCCAGGACTCATTATGTGCCTGGTTTGAGCTGGTGGCTGTAATGAGCTTCCTGTCTCTTGTGCTTAGATCAGAATTTTCTGCACAATTTTCAGACCTGAAGTGGCTGATTTGGAGACTTTGGAAATATTACATGATTTTATTACAATATGCTACAAGGAATCATAACCTCTTAATTTTCTCAGCAATAACTTTAAAAAGTTTCTCTGTGATTCAGAGCAGCATAAAAATAATGAGATTCTAGATGAAATGAGCAACTTTATTTGCTGCTTCTAATAAATTGGTCCACATTTAAAGTAAACCAGCCAACCAATCACACTGCAGCTACTGGATGCACTCACACATTTACAAGCTGCTGAAGTCCAATAATAAAACATAATATAATGATGTAATTGATGCCAGATCTCCAGGGTGTAGAAAAGCTCATTCAGGCAGATCCTGGACAGAGTAACACCTCCTGCTTTAATTAGGCCAGCAGCTATTCTTCCCTTCATTCTTATCAGTTGGAGCTGCTCTGTGTGTCAGGAATCATCTGCAGGTTAAGCAGCTCGTCCTCTCAGCTCTGGATTCATCCGCCTGCTTTAAAATGGGTTTTTAAAATCTCCTCTGCTGGCTGAGCTCTGAACCGCGCTGCCTTTAAATCCACCTTCATCAGCAGCTAAATGAAGTGCACTGGATTCCTGCTCTGTGTTTCCATTGTTTAGCTGTAATGGAAACAGAGCTGCTTTATTAATGCTAACATGTTGACAGGGCAGAATGATCCGTCTCACTGTGGAAACATGCAGCAGAGGAGGAACGGGTCAGACAGATGAGTCTCCATTCAGCTCCAGGTCGCCGTCGTTCCTCTGAGGTCACTGCAGAGGAAAACGCCTCATCAGTTTAAACATTTAAACACTGAAAAGCAGCAGCAATGGGTTCCCTCTAAAGCTCTCTGTATTTAACATGCATGGCCGAACCATTAAGGTGAACAGAACCGGGCTGTCATCACTCAGGATAAAAATTCATTTAAATGTAAGGAGAGAGCATAAAACAAATGATATCTGGTTGCAGAAATGAAAATTATTTTTGAAGCTCTGTCGATAACAACGGAGTTAAACCTGCTGCAAATTTAAATAAAGTGGTATGTGGCAAAACGTTGAAGATTATTTAAATAAATGCATTCAAGTTTGATAGTTTGTAATTGCCAAAAAGGTAAAATAATATTTTCATCTGTCAGGTAGTGGAGAGAGGGAAAGTAGAAGAGCAATAAAATAACTGAATGAAGGGAGAAAAAATCACCGTCCAGTAAGTTCTGCCATCATAAAGGAAAGCAGTTTCCATGAAAATTGATGCATTTCTTTGTAGGCCCCTGCTGGCCCCTGCTGGCCCCTGCTGGCCCCCGTTGGCCCCTGCTGGCCCCCGTTGTCCCCCCGCTGGCCCCTGTTGTCCCCCGTTGGCCCCTGCTGGCCCCTGCAGGCCCCCGTTGGCCCCTGCAGGCCCCCGTTGTCCCCCCGCTGGCCCCTGTAGGCCCCCGTTGTCCCCTGTAGGCCCATGCTGGCCCCCGTTGGCCCCCGCTGGCCCCCGTTGGCTCATGCTGGCCCCCGTTGGCCCCTGCTGGCCCCCGTTGGCTCATGCTGGCTCCCATTGGCCCATGCTGGCCCCCGTTGGCCCCTGCAGACCACCGTTGGCCCCCATTGGCTCCTGCTGGCCCCTGTAGGCCCCTGCTGGCCCTCTGACCACCAGCAGCAGGAATAGCAGGTGAGATGTTACCCCCAAAGATAAAACTGACACCAGCAGACTTTAGCAACCCACCAGTTACAAAACAAACTCCCACCTCCATCCACCGTCCCAACGTTTTATCTGTACCGATTCATGCGACTCGTTCTTTAATAGGAAAATATCAACCAAATATGGAAAATCAAGACTGACTGAAGCTACATTTACAGAAAAATCAGAAAGTTCAGATGCAGAATGTCATCTGCATAAAGAGGTAGATTTTGTTCTATTCATAACTGATCTGTTCAACAGGGAATATTCTGAACTTCAAACAAAGCCCTGGGGTATGCCACGTTCTAGATTAACAGTAAATGGACCTTTACTCAAATCAAGCCTGTTGAGACAAACAGACCAGCTAATTTACACTTTAACACTTTGCACCTTACGATTAGGAAACCCCCGAGACAAAACTTAAATTTAACTCCTTGACTAAAACAGTTTTTAACTCAGCTGAACATGTTGCTACCAGGGAGACTCAGTATGCAGTAAATGTGACAGCTAGCATCAGAACCGGAACCGGTACCAGGATCTTCCATGTTTTACTAAACTTTCTGCAAATGGAACATGACAGGCTGTGTTCATTAAAACAAACAGAATCAAATAAATGCAGCTGTAAATGTTGAACTACATTTAACTGCAGTGAGTCCCACAATGCATTTCATCCAGGAAATGCAGATGAGTTCTGCTGATACCTGGACAGACAGACATGCTTCGGACCAGCCGGCAAACTGATGCTGATTCAAATTTCATATCATTGTATGAGGAACTAATATTTTTCAAGCAGGGCGTCTTGTTTGAAAAACATTAGAACAAAGATGTGAACCAGGCAGTTCGGTGGAAGCAGCTGCAGTGATCAGGCCTCCATGCCTGGATGGGTTCTCATGTCGCCGGGCCAACAGGAGCTGCAGCTTATTATGAACAGATTCAACTTTTCCCCTGAGGAAAGACTGACAGGTCCTGACTGAACGGAGAGCACCTGTGTGGACACTGTCACAACAGCCAGGATGATTTTACTAAATTGTTTTACTCCTCTGACAGCTCTGACACTTTCCAAAACTTTGGACCATATTTCTGAGCAGGAACAAGTTTTTCATGGAATAAGGGGAATCAAATTATTGAAAAATAGAGCAGCTCAGTTCAGAAAAATGAAGCTTAATTACAGCTCAGATAAAAATCTGTTTTATTAGGCTGCTTAAAGTTAACATAAAACTTTATTTTCTATTGTGTCAGGGTGCAAAAAAACTAAAATAGTAGTGAGGAGAAAAATCTCTGACTTCAACATGAGTAGCTGCTGAAATAAGAAATAAACTCTTTGTATTTCATCTATCTTGGTTTTTCTTCATATAATACCAGTTATTGTTTGAAGGAAGGAGTGGTAGATATATTTATCTATGCGTCTGTGTATTTATTTAAAAATAATCCTGTAAGAGTATTTTTAAATAATTAGCTGCCCAGTCCCCAGTGAGCTCCGATGAAGGGTTGCCATGTTTCTGGACAGTAACCTGTGAGTTTGGAGGAAATATCCTGGGAGGTTACAAGAAAGTACCCTGTGAGAGTTGAACAGTCTCCTGGAGGCTTCAGTGAAGTCCAATTAAGTTTGGGAAAGTACCACAAAGATTCTCAAAGGTACCAAATATTAATAAAATATAGGAAATTAGATTTTAGAGTTAAAAAAAACAGCCTGGAAAATCTGGAAAGGATGTTGTAAGACGCAGAAAACACTCCAAGTTTCAGGAAGGTTTCCTTTGGATTGTAAAAGTCCCTGTAAAAGCTGCACTATGCTTGTTGTCTTGATTTAGATTAGCACATATTAAAAAATAAAATAGTTTTTCTTTTTTCAACACTTTAAAAACCGACCTCTCATTCTCCCTTTCTTTCAATATTTAAACACGTTTAGTTTTCAGTAGGAATCTAAGTAAAACGAGCATCTCCTACAAAACACTCATCATAAAAACATCGAATTCGTTCCAAAAATAATTCTGAAACATAATATTCTAACCAGTTTTTATTGACTTTTTAGCTCAGAGCTGGTGTGCAGGCTGCACTGCAGCTAATAAAAACAAAACACCTAAAGCATTCAAAGTTTTATTGCCAAAGATCTGCAGACTCCTGAATTTAAAAATCAATCTTTTGTGTGGAGTAAAACTAACCGAGTTCACGTAGGGAGGCAGCTTGTCCACACGGTGCGCTGAGACAGGACACCGTTGATCCAGATGTCAGAAAGAGTCTCCATCCTGCTGTTCTGCTCTGACCTGAGGAGGCCAGGAGGGGCCGAGCCGAGCCAGGCGCTCTCACGCCAACTGGGTTCCCTGTGGACACACAGCGGCGTGTTGAGGTGAGGCAGAGGGTTAGAGCCAGCTGATCCTTTAAGGAGCTGAGGAAAGGGAAACAGGCCCAGTTGGAGCAGCTGTCATGCATGAGGCGCCTCGTGTCTTTAATTCCTGCAGGCCAGAGCTTTTTCTCTGGATTGACCCAACAAACACACATAACACTTATTTTTATCTCTGCCTGATGACAATAAATCAGACTAAACTCTGTTCCAATTTATTTCTGCTTCCCAAAATGAAAATTCAGAAGTTTACATACATTTCCTTAGTAATTCCTTCAGAACTCAACCCAGTTTTGGTCAAGCTTCAGTTTGCCTCATGTGATTCAGGAATACGTTAACATACAGAAGAGTTTCTGGTCAAAACGGTGCAACAAGCCCAGAACATCACAGTTCTCCACAAGTCAACAACTGCTTGGTAATATATTTTTCTACTTGCAAATCATTTTGTTGTATATTCTTAAAGAGGTCAAGTCTATTTCTGGGTACTTTTAAGGTTTTAGATGATAAAATGACTCATTTGAGACTGAAATGTGTTTGTGATGAGTCCTTCTATGCAGAGGGGAAAACATATTTCAGGTACTTCATATCTGCATGTTCAGCCTCATGGTGGCAGAGAGGAGGCCTGCAGGTTATTTGAAACTAACGGCATTAATTGAATTTCCACCTGAACGACCTTACAATCCGGCTGAGCAGAATTAACCTGTGGATCCGTCCTTTAGCTCCCTTTCACAGGAACACACCCTCAGCGTGCCGCCGATGCGTTTCCCTGGAAACAGCAGCCAACCAAACAACCCAGCTAATCTCTAGCCAAGGTGTAGCCAATATTTACCGTGACCTTTGACCTGAGCTCTGTGGCTGATGAATGAGGTGAGACGCCTCTCTCTGGCGCTGCCTGGAACTACAACCTGGCAGTAAACGTCCATAAAACAACATCTGTGAGACGGAAACCCAAATCCCAGAATTAGAAGTGAAAAAGAACGAAGCTGATGAATGCAATATTGGGATAAACGCCTCCCACATCCAAGGTGATGAGTAAAATATGGAAATAATTACAACAGATTGAGAAATCATTTCTGAAACGTCCAACTCTACTACTAATTTTCTACCATCCTGTTGTGATGCATTTCTTCCAAATACTCGTTTAAATAAACCTCCAGGTGAGATTAATTCTCTCAGGTACTTCCGTAAATCAGAAGTCACATGATTATCATTACATAAAACAGTTATTGGAGTTAATGAGTAATTCATGCTCTTTATATCTGTCCCTGAATGGCCAGCTGTCTGAGCGTTAAGGAACTCAAACATGCATATTGTAGTAACTCTTTCTGCGCTTTACAAACGGTAACTTCCTGTCTGCTGGTTTACATCCTCCTCCCTCAGCCAGGCCCGTGGGGAGCCGCCTTTGGACCAGGACCACGTTTTTCAGCTTTCAGACATTTCTGCTCATTCGTTTTACAGTAGATGTGACCTTGGATGTGCTGAAGGTCATGTGGTTATTTTGTCCTCTCACGCTGTGATACAGAAAAGACGAAACACACGTTGAACTTCCCTTAACATCTAACAGGAGGGTTTATTCTTCTTCTGTGTGCCCAACCTTCTCTATGCCACCATGCGACAGACGCCCCTAGCGGTTGTATGTGGGATTGCACTGAATAGCTGAAATAACACTGAAGAACTGAGAAACTAAAGATAAAAAAATCATGTTGGGGTGCCTGTTTTTATACTTGGTGTTTTCATTACTTATAACTTATTTTTCACCCATCTACAACAAGCTGGAGCTCAGATTGACACCTGAGCTGTGGCTCTCTGCAGCTCCTCCAGAGTTACCAGAAGCCGCTTGTCAAATAATAAACTGAACAGAACTCTGTGAAACTTTCAGACCTTTTTAGCGATGCACTGATCCCTTTGCAGATATTTAAGAAACTTTGTGTTTTCCATTCTCTACCAGTTGAGTTGATCCATCAAACTGAATTAAAGTCTGTGGTAAGAAAGTGTCAACAACTTGACTGGGTATGATTATTTTTTTCAACATTCATTGCGGTTTAGCATTGCATAAAGAGGGCAGATTGTTTTAGTGAAAGAAGTGCTGGGTTGATTTATCCTCCACCAGATGACTGGATGGTTTTTAACATCAGCCTCATGTTGTTGTTCTGCAGCTCAGATCTTTAACTTTCTGCTCAGTAATGATTCCTCTTCCTCCCCCAGAATCTATCTGCCTCCTCTTGATGTTGAACACAACTCTGAGTTTTCATCCGCCTGCTCCCTCTTCATCTATTAACCAAGACAGTCTAGGAGCTTTGAACAAACATTAGAGCACTGAGACTTCACATCAGAGATGAAGCCAAGCAACAGCAGATGGATTTGTAGAATTGCAGATAAATAAATGTTTCTGCTAAATGTATAAACTACAAAAACAAATACCTGGCAAGCTTTGAAACCAAAATATTTAGTTCTTAAAGGGATTTGACTCCGACAAGGTTTGGGCAGAAAAATATTAATTAAATCAATAAATTAATTTTTTCTCTGTCTTGAACTCTGAAGCTGCTTTTACTTTCAGTCATTTCATGAGATAAATCCACAAACACTGGAGAGCTGACCTTTGACACTCTGCCTACCCTGGGACTGATGGTTACCGATAACAACCACTTGTCCCACGCTGATGGCTTCCTGATGCTGCATCAGTTCTTTTGACCTTGAAGAGGTCATAACAAGCAGTCAGACATACAGCTGAGTTTCTTATTTACTTCACATGATTTAGAAAGCTTCTGAAGCAATCTATGATTATTTAATTTAATAAGATTCTCTTATGATTAACAGTATATGTTTCTCTTTTTGTTTGACTTTAAACAGCTTGTTAAGATGTTTTAGGGTGGAGCTACATGAGCTTCTTTTACACACTACTGGAGGTTTGTCGTTGTAAAGATGGTGGCTCCCAAAGGACAAATTACCTTCTAACCAAACATTAATGAGTTTGGACATTAATCTGTTCTATCTCCATCACTGTCAGTAGTTGTTCATGTGAAACTGTTCTCACCCTGAGATAAAAAAGTCAGAGACGCAGCACCAGCTGGAATGAAGTCAATAGGATGGAGACAGAAACAAAGAAAAGTTCAGGAACTAGAAACCATGATCGTCATCCTACCTATTAAATCCTCAAACAGGAGAAAGTCTCACCATAAACTAACACAAGTTTCTGCTGAGGATGCATAGCTGCATCCTGTTTTACTCTGCAGGGACCAAACATCCTGCAGAAAGGAACGATTCAGCTCAGGGCTGCAGCTTTTCCTTCTGCATACACCACCAGGGACAGACAAACCCCAAGATTAGAGCTTACCCACTGATACTTATTAAATATGTGTTTTATTAATATGTTCATATTAGGGTAGAGAAGAAAACAGAAAGAATCCTTAAAGGTGTAAATACCTTTCCACACCACCATTTATTTAAACCATCGGTAGACAAATGATAACATGAAACTTTGTTTGGGGAGTTTAAGTAAAAGGAGATGAATTAAAACGCAGACCGAACACTACAATGTTTCACTTTTCAGAAAAGGTGTGATTTTCCTTCCATTTCACAGTTTCTACAGTCTTCAACATTTGGACAATGAAAACAGATCTGAAGTTGTCCAAAAACTGTTCTGATTACAGCCACTTAAAATTCACTGGGTTTCTTCTCCAGGCAGCAGTTTGTTTTACAGCCAAATCATATTTTGGAATAAAAAGCATCACTACTGTGAGTTTGACAGAAGGGAAGTTGTATTTTCAAATGATTTTAGGTTTTCTTCCCAAATGTGTGAAAGCCTGTTTGGGCGGGTGCCTGCTTCATGTGGGCAGCGTATCTTCCAACAACAAAACACGCAGCTATGTCACAGACAGAGGGGGCTTTATGCAGCTTCAAAACAGAACATGTTCTGCCCAAAGCGCTGTAGAACCGGGCCAGCGCTCTGCTGTAATAATCTTGCTAGCAACACTGTCTGCAGCATTTGGTTTCAGCTGAATGTTTTTGTGGATTCAGCTGGTTTTCTGACACAGTTTTACACTCAGGTTTATTTTCCACAATCATGACTTCTCTTCAACTTGGACTGAGAATCATAAAGCAGGTGTACTGGTAATAGTCTGTGGTTTATAAGGTCAGCATTAACATTGGGTATCAATGTTGGCCACAATTTTCATGTCAGTGCATCATAAATATATAATCTTCTGTAACTTAGAAAATTAACCTGTAAAAATAACAGCTCACTTTTGGATAAAACTGGACAAAATTACACTGAAACTGAAACGTTTTCAATATAATAATAAAAATAATAAGCAGCAGTCTCATGAAGACAAAATGTGTATTGTCCAGATTTTAGTTTGTGTTCATCTTGTGCAGCCTATTTAAAGTTTTTGTGTTTATGTGACCTGCAGGATCTTGAGCATGCTGCCCTCCGCCTGCCAGCAGGACGGTAGGAAGGAAACGTGTTTTCTGGTTTGTCTGTAAATCCTTCCCATAGCGCAGTGTTCTGGGTAAGAACGGATGAAAACCAGCCTCGTGGCAGAAGATCCAGACATATTCCCTGCATCACACCACTTTATTTAAATATTGATCAATCAAAGACACCGAACGCCGCAGACAGAACAGAAGTGGACATTTGGTGAAACATTCTGAAAAATTTTAGTATGACAAAAAACCAAAAACAGTATAAAACTCTAAGGGGGGCAATTCTTGTTCACAGTCCAGTAAATACATTTTAACCAATGAGAAACAAAATGTTAGTTAGTTTCCAGTGAATCTAATCCAGAAACTGTTATACTCAAATCCAGATTTCTTAACCGCAGACATTTCATTTCTGCTCTTATGTTGCAGCCCAGATGTATTTGTTCCTCATAATTATTATTAAAGAAATGTCTTCTTACAGAAACTCAAAAGAAGAAAGGGAACACAGTTTAGTCCCAACAAGCCTTCAGCAGGTGACACTCCTCTCTCCTTTCCTGTGGAGCAATTACACGTCTTCGCCTTGCGTTGCCCGAGCTAAGCTGGCTGGCGGACATATTTCACCATATTACTCTGTGTTGCAGGGGGATTGAGCCAAAGCGTGAAAAGAAGAAAAGCGCTGCAGCGACTAACTTTGGTGGACTCACAGCACGACAGCTTAAACGTGAGTGGGGTGTTTTATGACTCCTTCACTGAACTGGAACTGTATTCACAAGAGGGCCTGTCTCTTTCACATTCTCATGCTGTATGCATGCTGTCATGGCTAACGATAAGGCCGGCCTATTAGCATGCAGGGCATTATCCGCTCAAAAGTGCTGTAAAACTCCACCACTATATTTTTATAAGCAGTTTTATTAAGAAGAGGCTGCAAATATCCAGCATACATCTGTAAGGAGACGCTACCTGACGCTGTGATGCTGCTGGTCTGATATATAACCACTGAGCCGTTCTAATACAGGAGCTGAGGCTAACTGTCACCTTCTGCTAAGCAGGCTGGAGTTATTGAACCCACTCAGTGTTGAATCCTGAAACATTGCATCTGCTTTCAGTTAGCATGTATGAATGAATGATATCCCTGCTTTGCATTCAAATGAATGAAAGCGTGTGCCATCTATTCAGTAGTAGTCAGCTCAAGACACTGATGTGCAAAGGTTGAATCATTGTTCATGGGACAGAATGAGCTCATCTGAGGATAATTTGCTTGTCTTGAGCTAGTAAAGGTCTTAAACCTGCAGCAATATCAGTTATCCCAAATATAACTAATAAAAATGTTGCTTATGAAATATTTCCTTTCAGCTTTAAGTTTTGTTCTTGTTTAAAGATTCCTTACTATTAAGTTGGATTAGGACTTGATGACATCATGTATTAACTAGCCAGAGTATTTTTTACCCCACTAATGCCTGTTGATGCATATTCCACACATTTTAAGAACTTTTCTCACATCTAGTAGTCGGAGTCTTAACTTATTATGACTAATTCTGCTAATTTCCAAACCAAATATGTACATCTGTCTGAATGTTTGGTGATGTTTGGACCCACATGCAGACAGGCTGAGGCAGAGACGGGAGATTTAATGAAAAAATAAAAAACTAAAACAAGAACTTACAAAACAATAAGGAGGACACAGTCCACCGAGGAGTGACAGAGGTGGTTAAATAACGGGAGTTTGAATGCTGGAACAATGAGCCGGCGTTATTATAAAACAGAGTGCAGCTGAGAGAGAGAGAGAGAGAGAGAGAGAGAGAGAGAGAGAGAGAGAGGAAGAGACAGAGAGAGAGAGAGAGAGAGAGAAGGATGGCACGGGGAGAAAGGAGGAGTAAACATGAGCAGGACAAAGAATGACTAAACACAAAAAATAAATGAAAGATGATCTAAAATAACTACAAACATACAGATGTAAAGTAAAGCAGAAACAATGCTGATCTAATCAAAACTAGAAAAACTCCAGCAAAACAAATGAACAAAGTTAAAAACCCAGAAAAAAGGATCCCAAGATCCTCACACATCGACATCTATGTCCTAAATTGCAAAAAAGACCATTTTGAGATAACCATCATGGCCTGTGTGTTTCTGGTCCGTCTCTTTGTAGCTCCTGCCCAGCAGTGACCTCATCCGCCTCAGCTCTGTGCCTGGTTGTGTTGCGGGTCATTTGGCCTCTTCTGGACGCCACAGAGTGCTCTCACGGCCTGGGCTGTCTGGAACACGGCAGCGCTTCTGAACTGTATAAATTACAGGAGACGCATTGCCCGCTTGGCCATTAGGCCCATCAGACTCGCTCTCTGGGTTCATCTCCTCTAACTGCGCCTCTTCTGTCACATTCAGCAATAAAAGCTGGCACCGAGTGCCTGAAAGGTATTTCACCCCCATGATTAGAACATAAAGCTGGTTCTTCTTATGCATTCAATTAGCTCTTTATTGAATGAAGAGCAATACACAAAAATAGAGATATTTTCCTGAGGCACAATGACACAAACAATCCTTTATTCTACCTTTCATTTGGTGAGTAAATAAGTTTTTCCCCAAATGTTTTGATTTTCTCCAACATTTACAACAGACGTAAAACGGCAGAGGTTGATTTGATGTGAAAAGCAGACATGGAGCCTGGAAGAAGCTTCATCTGCTGAATTTTGGCTGTTTCTTAAACCTTTATGATTTCCCGTCCACACCGATTAATTTGAAAAGAAGTGTCGTTTCATTCGGTTATGATGCCTAATTAATTTAGGATTTTATTTTTGTACTTTCAACCAATTTTGTGATTGGCATGCTAACCGGAAGTAGCATGTTTGAATATAACTGCAGTTAAATGTATTAGTTTTCCTAAAGAATACTGCAATGAAAGCCCCATATGATTTCTGAACTGTTGTTTAGTTATTTAAACAGTGCATTGCATTGATGTTTATGGTAAACAGATTGAAATTAATGACTGAATTTGAATTGTTATTGATTGTTGTTCTGGCCCTTTACAGGTTTATATGTCAGGGTTTTTTCTACATTCAACTGAAAACCGAACAAAGCTGAACTGAACCAAGTGAGCTGGTGGGACCTTTTTCTTTTTTTTCTTCCCTTTATTCCAGATTGGATTATAGTCCTGAAATATAGAAACAAAGAAAACAGAGTTTTTCAACTGGAATCTGGGACTTTCTAAGTGCTGAACATTAATTGTTTCAAATATTTGAATTGCATAGCAAGAGCTCTGAATCTATCTATCTATCTATCTATCTATCTATCTATCTATCTATCTATCTATCTATCTATCTATCTATCTATCTATCTATCTATCTATCTATCTATCTATCTATCTATCTATCTATCTATCTATCTATCTATCTATCTATCTATCTATCTATCATTGGTGTACATCTAATTTTATTATTCACAACACACTTTTCAGTTTCTGCATGTTTATTGGTCATTATTCACTTTAAACTAAAGAACTGTTCTTCTGCGTTGTGGTTATTTGTGTTCATTAAGCTTTACGTTTTCCATTAGCCCAAATAAAACTAATAACGATTTACACATTATAAATACCAAGAGGACACATAAGGCGGCTTAATCCCCCAACAGTAACCAGACTGGAGTTAAATATGCTGGTGGTATGAACACTATAACTTCTCTGTTCATTTTGGCTTTATTAACAACACACACAAATACTTTAATCAGGTTGTGTTCTTTGCTCAAGCAAATGTTTTCCCAACTAATTTAACAAGCCGATAGACAGACTGCAGTGATTTAAGAGCAAACACGAGTCCAATACTGGAAGTGGTCCATCAGTTGGTGCTCAGCAGGAGGAAAGCTGTGTTCCCAGTCTGAGTTGCTCTCATTGTATTGAAAACATACAAATCTAGATATGTGTACCAAGTGATGCAGGCATTCAAGCTTCTGTTTTCCCTTTTGTTCTCTTATTATCTGCTTTATGAATGTAGTTGAAATTTCAAGCAACATTAGTTTAAGCTACTATGTACCAATGTTTTCATAATTTTATTTATTTATTTTTTATGGTTTAATCGACTCTAGTGGCCTTTATTTGACAGTGAATTGACAGGAAAGTTAGTAATGAGAGAAGGGGAAGACATGCAGCAAATGTCGCCAGGCCAGGAATCTAAGGCCTGACAACAGGCTATGTGCTTAACCCCTGCTCCACCACAGCGCCCCCTATTTTCCTTATTTTTGATCAAACATGTGACAGAAACCTGGAGTGGTTGAAAGACTTGCTTTAGGTCACCAGCAGGGGGCAGTGTAGTGGTGAGAGACCCTAAGGCTGCAGCCTATGGCAGTGAACCGTAACGATTCAGCATTCATGGATTCACTTCTTCACAGCCTTTTCTGTTAAACGTAACTCTGAATAATTAGCGGTAAAGTTCTGAGCACATGTGACCAGAGTAAGTTCAGGCAGCTTACATTATTACATTTATGTTAATTTGTAGTTCTAAACACATTTAGATGATTTTTAGTCACCTTTTGTTTTGTGATAATATTCATTTTTTCTACTGGTCACACATGACCAGATATGCAAATTAGGCAATGATGTCATAGAGACATTAGGACAGCCAATAACTGCTTTTGCTGAGGAGTTGGCAACAAAGTATGTTTATGACTGATCGGTTTTCTTATAAGCAATTAATCCAGATGGTAGAGAATATGGAGGTTACTATATTAATGTTGAACATGAGTTTGTAGGTTTATCTGAGAGTTATCCTGTTACTGTTGTTATCTAATTTCTTCTGTCTCTTTCCCCTAACGGTGCAGTCTGGTCCTGTGTGGACTCATACAGTCGTTGCTTGGCCGCCCCTCCCTGCCCTGCCCTGGGTGAGTGGCGTACATGTGTAACCCCAGTGTGTCTGTCTGCTGCTGAGGGTTTCCCGTCTGCCAGCGCCTTCTCTGCCCTGTAAGTGGATTTGCGCCGTGCTCTCGGTCTCCCAGGCCGACACACCCAGCAGCATGTTCACGTCCAGTTGGACTCTGAATATGGTGATAAACTGAATGACATTGTCCAGTGTTTGCCCTGTGGGCAGCAATTACCTTTTACATGATTCGCATGGAGCAGCTAATGGATGTGTGTAAGATGCATTAATGCAGCTCATAGTGTTGCATTTCATTGTTTCACAAAGGAGCATATTACTGACTTCATACTGACTTTATTTTCATTTATCTGTTGACCTGTACTTTGCTTTTTCTATTGGGTATTGCTTTAAACTGAGGCCGTTTGCTGTTTCTCAATTTATTCACTTTCTACAATAATAAACTATTTTCAGTTTTTCATTTTTTCTTGAAAATCAACTTGCTGGATATAAGTGGACTAGCATCTTTCTCTGCGTTCTGCCCTTTCAGGTGAAACTGAATACATTTCCCAGTAAGGTAGAGCTTCTGTGTATTCATTCTGACGTGCTTACAGATGTGTCTGTATACTTCTATGCATGTCTGTTTCAGTAATCATGCTGTCAGTGTGAAATAGAAATGAGCCTCATGGGATAAAAGAGAACTGGACATAAATGATATGCAGACATGTTAGAGACATGGAGAGAAGAAGAACCAGTGGAATCCTATCAGACGTGTTGTGAGGCTGAAATGGATAATTAATCCATTAAACCCTCACCCTGCTCCTCCTGTTGGATTATTTAGTGCCTCAGCTAGCAGACCAACACAAACACATCAACAACCTTAATCTGGGCCGACTTCTCTGCAAATGTTTTGGGTTATGAATGATAATATCACAATGAGGATATTACTTATCGCTTCACACTGAAGAAAGAAAATGGTAATTACAGTAAATTACGCATCATTATCCACCAGGACATTGTTGTTGGCAGTCTTGCATTAATATTTCACCCCTGGTAGAAACCTGGAGGTTTTTAGCAGCGTCTCAGTGACAGCGCAGCAGGTCCAGTAAATTCTGGAGCAGAAAATGAGCAAACAAGCAGATTTTCCTCCAGGCTAACAGATCTGAGTCAGGCCTGTGCTGTTTGTTCCTTTAGATTTATTCTTCAGATCAACAAAAACAACGCAGAGTTAGTCAGTTTCAGTTCAACTCTGGTTCTAAAACACTGCAGTCAAATTCAGATTATTCTGATCAGAAGTTTTTCATCGAAGGAAATCAAGATTTTGCACTGAAATCTTCACTCAGGAAGAGAGATTGTGCAAAATCTTGGTATAAAGTATAAAGTCAAGTATCAATAATTTAACCTTCACCAAATTATAGACTGGTTTACTGATTGCTGATAGATTGCTACTGGATTATTTGGAAAAATAACCATTTTAAAATGCATTTATTTTTAAAGTAGCTCTGAGTTTGAATCATTAAATAGTTAAGGCAAAATCAACAAGTTCCCATATGATGGCCATTGAACAGTAATGTGGGGAGTAACTATTACATAATTCATTTTTATAATTTTGCTTTTGTGAACTTTTAAAATTTTGTGATTATGAGAATGTTGATAAAGACGGCATTAAACTGTTCACCGAAGGAAACTGAAGTATCTGGATTTCTGTTGCTTCTGGACTATTGGCTTCTTCTTCTTCTTCTACAGAACCACCATGAGAATCAACTCATTTAAAGTTTAAACTCAGTTTCACACAGAGAGCCTAGCATAAATGTCTGGCTGTTGAACTGGACCGGTCCAGGTTGCTATCAAGCTAATTTTCTGTTAGCAGCTTTACTAATCTTTACATTACATTACCTAGGCAGATTAAAACAAACCTTTATCTGGGGTTTTTTCTGTTCTTCCTGTTCCTTTTCTCCCTCCCTGAAGGATAAGTCCTTTTCTGAGACATTGTTTTGCTAACTTAGCTTCTGACCGGAGCTTTGGACGTTTGGATGCTCTGCTCATTGCACAGCAGCTCATGAAGCGTGCAGTACCTACGGTGGCCACCGGGGGCCCCCAAGAACATTTTTTTTAAATTTGTATCCCGGAAATGATGATTTCTACATATATTATCAAATATATATTACTGTAAAAACAAATCACTTCATAGTGAAATTGTGTGTTTTTGATTTTATAATGACATAGAAATTATTACTAAAAAAATGAATAAAAATCAGCTTCACTGAGGGGCCCCTTAGTGGCCCTGGGGCCCTAAGCGACTGCTCAGTTTGCTTATGCCTTGGGCCGGCCCTGATCCACATGGAGGTTGTTTCAGGATTATTGAACAGAACATGGCGCTTTCAACAGACGGACAGATTAAATGTGTTTGACTGGTTTGAGCAGTGATGCAGAAAACATGCTGATTTTACATGATCCCTGGCAAAAAATAACTTTGGGGTAATTCATAATTGTTAACAGAGTTAGCATGTATTTTATAAGTTTTGTATAATTGCAGAGTTGTAGTTTCTGACTCCCCTGCAGGTAAAATGAATTATGATGCTGGATGTATTGAGATGCTCATGTGTCAACATCAACTTGCTGACAGAAATCTCTTCATCTTGGAGGGGAAATGCATTATGGGACAGCTGGAGCCTCATTTCCCTTCAGGAAAGGGCTGATTAAGGGCATCCTCAACCATTATGCACTTGAGCGAAACATTAATAACAACTTGATCTCCACATTAAGGGACAGAAAAGGCTTTCAGGCATCCTGAAGATTGGTTTTGGTGGCTGGCCAAGGAAAATAACCTTTATATTGTTTTGTTTTCACATTACAGATGTTTCTATTGACTCGATAAGCTCTGATTGATTCATCAGCATGTTATGATGGATCCAGGTAGAATTATGTCCTTTAGAAAATGTTCCAACACTGACAATGAATTTTCTCTTTTTGTTTTAACTGTGAGCTAATAAATGGATTTAAATTAGTATTTGTAACAAAACATTTTGAACATGCTTTAGAGTCTATAAATGACAAAAGTACCTGAAATAAGGGCCCTGATGCGTTAAACTATAGAATGAACTCAGTACCATCTGCTGTTGTTGGCGCCTCTGGAAAGAATGTTTAAGACAAAGAAAAGATCATAAATCAACGTTTCATTCTGGAGATGTGACACCAGGGTTTATTTCAAATTAAACATTTCTCTTCTTCAAATAGAGGATCAGTGTTCTGGTCATAACTTCCACGTATTTCCTTCCTGGTTAAAGCTGCTCAGTGGAGCCGTTACTGGCTCTCGTGTTTCCTTGGAGCTGGAGCGTCCGGGATAAAATCCCGATCTGGATCTTTCTGGATCTTCTCCTGAGTGGTTCTCTGGTTTCTCCATCTTCTTTCCACAGCCAGATAAACGCTGTGGCTCCATTTGTCTCTCTAAACCTCCGTTTGGTATCAGTGTGTGTCCAGGGTTGTTTGCTCTGTGTTTCTAGTGATGGATGCTGACTTGCCTCTTCCCTAATAGAGACAAGCATCAGCTGAAAGTGGTCCAGACGATGACTGGTTATGATTCAGTACACTTTATTTTATGATTAAAGTGACACATTGTTTTCATATTTTGAAGGGTTTCTTCAGATTTCTACACTCAGGTGAGGGAGATGTAACAGAAAGTGTTATACTGAGACATCTTGTTCTCCGTCCTCAGTGACACGCTATTATGGTGATAATTTCAGTTTTTCTCTCCTTCTGTCGCTGCATGCTCTTTTTTCTCTGCTGAACTAGGACAAGGACACAGAGACAAAGCAATACATATTACTGTCCTACCCTGAACACACCCACACACACACACACCACAGCGTCCTGCTGGAAGGAGCTGGGAGATGAGAGAATCCAGTCATTTTGTTACAGTAGCATCCTCTTTTATTTGGCAAATCATCCAAATGGAGCACAATGCAAGGACAAATAATTCCTCCATCATGGCCACCGTCACATTTTGGAGCCAACAGAGCAGCAGTGAGGAAAACATCAGTGAAACACATATTGACGAATATATGTTAATCCATATGGTTTTCTGATCATTTTAGTTGAATAAGATGGTTGAAACACTACAATGTTTCTCTATATTGATTCTGTTTAGGCAGATTAGATTATGAAAGCTTCAATATCTTATTTAAATGCAACATTTGTTGCTCTAAAATCTATTTATTGGCAGGATGACTTGAAGCTTTGCTGTATGTCATCATGTTATCAGTGTTCGTCTCAAATACGACAAAATGGCCGACCTGTGTACAAGCAGCTGAACTTTGTCTCTGCTGCCCACACAGACTCTCAGCTGTCACTCAGCGCTCACCTGGAGGGAAGGAAACCAGGCAGAAAGACTTTAGGTTAGGTTTAACCTAAAGAAATGTTTGTCTAACATACTTTAAGTTCAGATTTTTACAGTGAATAAGTTATTTTAGTGGAATGTAAAATATTTACAGGCTGCCTGTGAGTTAGTATTTAAGTCTGAATATTTGTTTTTGAAGCTTTTGATCCATTCAAGCCTGCTGATGTCAGAAGCCTCTCGGTGTGTGAAGACAGAAGAGAATATTAAGCTACGTGTTGTACAGTAAGAACAGGTCAAAACATGTGACTTTTTAAACTCCAGTAGTTGAAATGTAAAAAGACAAACTTTTCATCAGAAGAAAAATGTGAGATTTATTAATGAGTACAAAACTTGAAAGTAAGTGAAAATAATTACTGTGAAGAATAAAAACTAGGAATCAAATTGTTTTGTAAAATGATAATGTGGTAAATGGATTATTAAGGTTCAAAAGATCAATTATATCTTCTATCTGCAGTTGGTCTATGGCACTTAAACTGCTGTTAGCCGACGTTCATCCAGTCTGAATGACTGTGAGACATTTTTATAGAGAAGAATATCTACAGAAAAAAAACAGATTAAATCCATTCAGGATGTGAAACGTCATTTTTGAGTGACAGCAGATGCTGCTGGTTGAAAGGCAGTCAGTTAAACTGTTGAGGTGTTTTGTACAATAACATAAAGAAAGAAAACAAAATGGTTTGTGTGAGGTTTGGGCTTTTGGATAACATGTCAAAACAACAGAAAATGTTTCAGGTGAATTAGTTTGTAGACTGAGAGTCTGTGCTGCTCAGCCAACATCAGTGTCTGACCTCACCAATGTGTTTCTGTACCAGTGGTGAAAAACAGGCTCCTAAACCCTGCAGAGCCTTTTCCAAAGGCTTGAAGCTGCTGTAGTTTAGTTCTTTAGTTCTTAATGGCCACATTCAAGCACAGCGTATGATGGGACATAAAGAAAAGATGAACTTTTATTAAAACTCAGTGCAGTTTTTAGCTAAAGTATGGCAGTGACATGTTCCTGCTGTTGTGCAGAACCAACACAGACCTAACAGAAACACACATGGGGGAATGCATTAGCTGCTCTGTTTTAGTGCTGCTTTCTTGCACGCAATGGGCTTTTATGGAAGATCTGAACAAGTTGAGACACAACCTGGGATCCACACACAGTCAGCTCACACACGTTCGCCCACTGCAGCCTCACACCAGGAGCAGCTCCGCCTCTGCAGCTCAGCGATGCTGCAGCGTGTGCCGTGATGAATTCATCAGAGCAGCGCGGCGGCGGCCACATGCAGCCGCGCTCGGCCCCATCACTGTCTGTTAGCTGAACATGGGAATGAGCAGAGCTGGTGGAAGATTTAAATATCTCACATGGGATGAAATCAGAGCGATGGAAAGAGGAACACGCAGGGCGAGTCGACTCCAGAGAGGGAGAATGGAAGAGGGAAGTTCTGAGGGTCTGATCAGTTCAGTGAAGTTCAGCAGGAGAACAGACTGAAACAGGAACCGCAGAGAATCTGGAGTGATTCGTTTTATGAAGAAAAGCAAAGTTTCTCTCACATATCATCTCTCATCCATTATTTCTGCTCTATAGCAAGCAATAAGATTACAATGATTTCCTGAATAATCTCTGTAGCGCTCTGTTAGTTTCATGTACAGCTTAATTAAAATATGAACATTTTATCCTAATATTGTCCATGTTGTTTAAAATAAGCGTATGAAATTAATTTTTAAAATGTAATACCATTTTTTTAAATACATTTTTCTAGGTACATATTTTCTGTGGCACCAGTTTTTGTTAACAGTTTGCAAAAGTATTTTGTTAATTTTCAAGTCCAGAGTTTCACTCTGGTGATTTTTATTTTTTAATTTGTGGCCAAGAAAGATGAGCTTTATAAATGATCTGTTAAAAGCGTAAAACCGTCCTGTGTTTATCGTTGGAGCGGCTCGGCCACGTTGGTTCTGATGTTTGTGGATTGTTGTTGGTTTCGGAGGTGGAGGCGTCTCCTGGATGCTGTGAGAGGTTTCTGCTCTTACTGTTTTACCGTCTGACAGGTTTCAGGATGTGTAACTATGGCAACAAGGTGTTGATTTTACAACTCTGAGCAGCTGATTAGCATCTCAAACAGCTGAACTTTGAAAAAGAGGCTTGCTGGTTGCAGAGAGGAGGAAGTTGAAGCCGTCTCTTCCACCCATCATCCAGAACCAGGAACACAGATTTAAAAAGCAGCAGCAAAAGCAAATGAGGTGGATTAGCAGAGTTTAACTGATGGTGTCATCCAGGACATGTTGGTGTAGAATATCATCTCTGCTGCCCAGTTATTTAGCCGTTAGCATGTCATAACAGTCCTGATTCTGTAAGACTCACTGTAAGAAAACTCCCCTCAGTCATGATTGGTGTCAGAGTTTCCACAAAAACCATTAGACACTTTTTTATGTACCTTATTAACTACAATACGGACATATCTGAACATAAATGAAACATTAATAAAGGTCAAAACGCCCTCTGACAAGCAGCCAGTATTTAATTTCTGTTGATATTTTAGCTTTTGGCAGAATTCAGAGGCTGTTAAAAGTCCCTGGACGTTCTCATGGTCTCCTGATGGACAGATGATTCTTTTGGCACCAGCTGTGTTCAGTTACTGCAGTTTAAGAAAGTCATCTTTTAAATCTCCAGAAGACGAGTTAAGCCACAGAAGACTCGATTCATAAAACATTTCCATCTTAAGAGCCATTGTGTGATTGAGCAGGGAGCGCAGAGTGGTGCCGACTGACTCCACACCTTTCATGCAACACAGCACACCAGCACCTACTTTAAAACACCACCTGCTCTCCCTCACCGCCTCACTTCAGCATGCTTTCAGCCTGCCTTCCTGCCCCAACATAGTTTTAATGGTCCCTGCTGGAGTGGAAAGACCCCTGACATGCTGACAGCAGGCGCATGGTGCTGTGCCCCCACAGACATCCTCTTACTGTCACAACAGCTCTGCAACGCACAACAATGTAACCTTACCGGACAGATATAGATGCATGCACATTTAGAAAGTCCATTTTTGCCAATCGCATGCCACCATGCATGCATCTGTTCTGCATGGCAAACAACATGCAAACCCTGACAGTTTGACAAGACACACACCTATACAGGATGAAAACCTCTGCAGAATCCTTCACAGTGCAGTAATTATAGCAGCACGCTGCAGAAACGTGTGGAATCTGTGAGCCATTCAGGGATCACTCAAAATCTACCTTCACTGCTGACGAGCTCTGAGCACGAACCTGAAAAGTAGGCCAGCAAATGACAAGCTGCGTTTTCTCTGCTTCTACCTGAGAGAGTGAATGTAGGAACAGAGGACACACACACACACACGTTTGTGTTGCTATCTTTGTGGGGACTTTCCATTGACTTCCATTCATTTCTACAGCCTAAACCTGACCTTTACCCTTTACCTAACCCTAACCATCACATACCTAACCCTAACCAACCAAAACTCAATTCATACCTTAGCCTTAACTCTGACCCCTGACCCAAAAACAGGGTTTCCCCTCGTGGGGACCAGGCTCCGGTCCCCACGAGGGGCGAATGGTCCCCACAACGTAGTATATGTCAGGAACATCGTCCCCACAAGGTATTACAAACAAACGCACACACACATGAACCCAAAACTGCTGACGTCCAGCTCTCCCTGTTCACTTTCAATTAAAATCATGTTGCGTGTGTGTGTGTGTGTGTGTGTGTGTGTGTGTGTGTGTGTGCGTGGGTGTGTGTGTGTGTGTGTGTGCGTGTGTGTGTGTGTGTGTGTGTGTGTGTGTGTTATTCTACAAACCAAAACTGACCTTTAAGGTGGGAGATGAAAACATAACGGGGCAGAAACACAAATGAGAATTTCAAGGTTTCTGTGTTTTTACTGCATGTGGACTGTAACTTCTCACCAATCAGGTTTGTCTCTGAATTAGAATCATTCAGTGATTTTTAGTCATTCAGTTCTGAAAGTGAACTTCATTAGATAGCTGGTGTGTTTAAATTCAGGAGCTGCATCCTTCGAAGGAATCCTGCTTCGTCCATCTTGTTACATGGACAAAAATCTCCCTGCAATGCATCTTGGGATACGGCGGACCTGTCTGTGAAATCCGAAGAGAAGAGGAATGCTTTTGGAGGAGCCTTGGAGTTTGGACCACCTTCATCGTATCACAGTGTGATCGGTCCCCTGAATTTGGCCACATGCTTAAATTCATCCACTGAGTCTGACACACATCACACCAACTGTTCATTATTGTTTGAGCGTTCTGGCTTCCAGCTAATGACAGCAAAAATTATTTCCTAAAATCCAAAAATATTACATCAAATAGTCATGTAGACAGAAATGTTGTACTGGATCCTGGTCTGGGCTCCTTGTGCATGAATTACTGCATCGATGCAGCATGGAGGAGGCCAGCCTGTGGAAACCCAGGTCTGCTTTTGTCACCTATAGGTCATAATCAGAACAACAAACAGACATAAACCTTTGATAACATAATGAATTAATTTGGGGACGTAGATTTAGGTCATGATAACCCAAAGTGCTTCACCAGAAGCTCATTTCAGTTCTTCCATTTTCTTAAAGATGTTTTCATCCAAACAACTTCTAACCTGAACTACCTGCATGAGAAAACAGAAAAGCAACGAATCAAGAATGAAATAAATGTTAGAAAACTAAAACAAGTGGAAACTACAGAGCAAGATTAGATTTGATCCCTTAAATAAGGGCACAGGAGGGATTTGGTTTAATACTATCCGACAAATCCCTCCTGTGGCCTCCGAAGGAACGTTTGACCTCGTCAGCATCGATACGTCAGGGTAAAGTTACGGGACAGAAGCTGGAAAACGGAAGAGCTGCACATTCTTCAGGCTTTATGTGGCGCAGTCACAGTTTGTGCCACGGGTGGGTTGTGTTATTTCACATCATGAGTTTGCATTAAATGTCATATGTAATATGATAAGATTGAACTAAATACTTCCTCTGGGGTTTGGTCTTATTTTTGTGACTGTCGTACATATTTATGCTTATTTGAAAAATAGTTTATTTTTTAGATGGAAAAAACACAGAATCATGTTTTAATTATTTAAACTCATCCAGGCAGATTCAGTTTCTAATGTGGATTTACAGCAGAGTTTACATGTTGTAATCATGGGAATAAACAACTTCTGATTATTTATTACAAACATTTTCCTTTAGGATGAAATAATTGCAAAATAGCAGTGATGTTTGTAGACATGTACTGCGTGCCTTAAAATGTATTCCCTGTTTGTCTAATCCATGCATCATTCAAGTATATTTATAAACGTAGACTAAAATCGGGTTAATGTCCCTCATGAAGTCAACCTTTGACCTGACGCTTCTGCCGTCATTCTGGCAGATTCTGACCAGCTTGGTTCTGGTGGCTTCACGCTGCCTGAGCCGCCAGCAGCAGAGCTGAGCTTTCAACGTTAAGTTTACCTTTGATAACAGTCACAGCATCTCAGCTTCTGGATAAAATTCACTTGACTGTTTTGTAAATGTTCAGTTGCATAAAGTTTGACATCTGTGTCGAAGTTTTAGATATCAACTGTTAAGGATTCAGGTAGTTAGACGTTTACAGTCATGCTCTTATTTTGAAGGAGGTGAAGACTGTCTACACAGCAGTTGGATTTCCTCTCTCTCTCTTTGTCATTGACTCATGGTGGGAATCAACATGGCTGAATTTAGCATGTTAGCATTAGCTTCCTCTAATTTCTGTTGTGGAACAGTGCTTTGTGTTAGTCAGACCATTAGTACATTAGTTAGTGCAGCTAACTTTAGTTAGCGCTGAAGAGTTCAGTTTGTTTCCTGGTGTAGATCTGACTTTCAGACATGAACACATTTCTGACAGGTTAGCTGTAAAGAAGTCCTTTCATTCTTCAAGCTTAATGTTGTTGCTTTTTCTATCCATCCATTATTTATACCTGGTTATCATGTAGCCACACAGGAGTTGGAGGACCTGCTTCAAAGTGAGTTTAGATGGATGTTTGGGGAAATCATACTGTTGAGAAAACGGAACTGTGTTTAAGTTTCCACCGTCTAACTGCTGATTCTTGGTAAAGTTGGACGAATTTCCTGGGAGTCCTCCATCTTCATTAATGCTCCTGTGACGCCTGCAGTAAAACTGGCCCATTTTATCACAGTGAAGCTGTGACACATGGCAGTAGATACGCTGGATCCACATCTTTACCATCTAATCAGGAACATCTTCCATAGTTTTAAATGAAGAAGTGTTAATCCAACCTTAAAAATGAAATTCTTATCCTCTGTTGGAGTTTGCATGAACACCTTTTACACCATATCAATGTGGTGTACACACACACACACACACACACACACACACACACACACACACACACACACACACACACACACACACACACACCAGCCCAAATACCCTGACTCATTTCTGTAAAGTGTGCCATGTGAGAATCTTCTGGGATAAAAACAGAACGCCTGTCGGATCCATTTCTGCTTACAGCAGCAACATCTTTTCCTCACCTAAAGCTGCCGTCC
Source organism: Poecilia mexicana (assembly GCF_051168715.1). Taxonomy (NCBI): domain Eukaryota; kingdom Metazoa; phylum Chordata; class Actinopteri; order Cyprinodontiformes; family Poeciliidae; genus Poecilia; species Poecilia mexicana. The sequence goes on along the minus strand of NW_028263391.1, from coordinate 25,169,812 downwards.
GTTTATCAAAACTGTGTTAATTGTGCTGCTACTTGCTAATTGGCCGTCAGTTTAACTTGCAGCTGTTATGACACAGTTATTCACCCAAAGCTGCGGCGCCACAGGGAGCCTAAATGCAAAGTGTAAAAAGCATCATCCTTCAGGCTTTACAAATGTTTCTCTAATATGGCAGCCAAGGAATCTTTTCTTTACGCTTTAATGTATTCTGCAGTTTCAGACAAAAATTGTGCTTATCACCAGCAGTGTGCTCTGCTGCCTGCTAACATTATGCAAATGTGAGAGCGAAGGCTAGCACTGCTGTGTCCGCTGGTGAAGGACTCGGTTTTAGCACAGCTCTCACATTCTTAACATTTATTATGTTTTACATGCTGAATCATTCATGTACAAATTAACATTTTACAAACATGATGGACAGAAATGTTACATTAATCAGACATGAACTGAGAATATGAACCTGCTCTGAGTGTTGGTGTAACAGAACCAATCAGCTTTCAGCCCGTTAACCAGTAAAGGTTCTGGAAGCGTTTCAGACATCGTCTTGATCCTGTTTGGGTTTCTGTGCGTTCGGACCTTCTGCTCTGTCTACAGCTTATTTATTTCATTCTGTTCCTGCTTTAAGGAGCGATTCTTTATTTTTCCTTTCTTTGGTTTAAAAGACGTAACAAATGATGCTGATCATGCAGTCAGTCAAACTGAATTCAGCTTTACAAGAGAAGAAGTTTGTGCTGCTTTAAGTTGAATCAGGATAAATACTAAAACATTTATTATCTGAAAAATCTGCAAATAAAGCCCAATTTAAATATATCAGAATGAATTACAAACAAAACTGATGTATTTAAATGAATTTGTAGTTATCAGATATGTAAAGCTGTTTTGAATGGTGAGTTTAGCTCACTGTGCTAACCTGTTCATGAAATTCGTTTCCGTTAATACTTTGAACTGAAAGATGGTGTTTTTTACATGATGCACTTGAAGTAAGCACAGCTCAGCCTGAAGTGCTGCTCTGTGAGAAAAACAGAGTTTTTAGGGAAATTTAAATATTTAATGGATGAAAGAGGAAGGTATGGTGACTTTCTTATGGAATCGGGTGTAGAGGGATTATGCCTCTCTAACTTTAAACTTCCCTGAAAAGCCTTTATATTCAGATTACATTGAGAAACTTAAGATTCAACTGGATCTTTTTTGTCACCTTGATTTTGTTGTTTTTGATGGAAGGTGATTTTGCAGAGCTGTCAGTCTGCAGCTGAACCAATAACAGATTTCTCCCAGACCATCATACAATAAGAAACCACAATAACAACCTAAATTCTGTCCTTGGATAAAATGGCTGACACTGACGGCTCAGTCAGGATCAGAACGTTAAAGAGGAGCAGAACCTCGCTGGGCTGAATGACAAACATTTCGACTTTAGGAGGAAAAACCTTTAAAATATGTGAACATGAGTGTTTGTCCTGTAAACAGGAACAGATGCAATAATCAGTATGCTAACTGGTGATGGAGGCCATGACCTAAATGCAGAATTTCAGATGTCATTTATGACCAAATATTTCATGAGGGAAGGTGAGCTGCTCAGGATGTTTAGGTGGTGAACTGTGAACAAATTAATTCATTTGAAACTGAATTAATTTAAAACTAGTTATTGATGTTTCATAGCCATTTTTTCTGTAATTTAAATGTTTCTATCATGGCTGATGTATTCCCAGTGTGAGCAACACGCTCAGCTCACTGACAGAAAAATGAAGAGAAAGATCTTTAAATAGCAGCTCCGTTTCTCTGTCCTGTCTTCTGGGAATTATTTCCACTTTGCAGAGGCATGGAGGCTTTTGATAACAAAGATGCCTTCTTAACCCTGGCAGATAATAGGCTGCAAATTGGGTGTAAGTAGTGAAAGTGTTGCTCCGTTACAACGAGGCGATTCTTCAGTGCAGAAGCTTGGCAGTGGATTCAGAACCAATCTGCAGAGCACTTGTGTCCTAAACAGCCAACAGGCAGAGTGTGAAATAATAATATTATTGTTTAAATAAACCGTTAGCAGAGAGAAACCTTCAGATGGAAGGAGCCAAAACAAGAAAAACTGAAATTCATTAATTCAGGGTAACAAGATCGAGTCCAAAATATGAGAAAATTAATGAGCAACAGTTAGAAGCAAGAAAACAAATTTAACTCGATTAACTTGTGTTTTTTCAGTGGAAACAGTTTCTAATAAACCATGATGGGGTTAGATCAGTCTCATGGCCCAGCCAGGTTTTCACTGAATCATTGTGTTCATATTCATATTCACAACACTGAAAACTTTACAGTAAGCCTGGAAATGATCCAGTAAACCTCATGTTGGCCTTGCTGCTGCTACAGGCTGAGCTTTATTTATTTGGTTGTATTTGGTGAAACATCAAAACTTTCTCCTCAAGCAGCTTCTGCTGTAACCAGTTATTCACTGAGCAGAGCTGAAATGATCTATGTGAATAGAGATTGAATCATCAAAGCAGCTTCATGAAATAATAGTTTGCAATTTTATTCACATGCAAAACTGATGTTTTTGCATTTTGTCAGTCATTGTTTGGTTTTCGTTTTTATAATTGTATAATTTTCTTTTATAAGCTGGATCTATTGCCCTACCCCTCACCAACACTACGAGTCGCTGCAGAGATGTTACTCCACACTGAGCGGCAGCAGAAGAAGAATCTGCAGCAGATGATCCAGGTGAGATGAAACCTGCTGGCTTTCGTTTCCTTCCCATCTGAATCATGACTGAACTTAATGCGAGGATCAGCTGGAATGGATGCGGCTGGGTTGACTTGACAGGTTTTGTAAAGTTCCTTGAGATGAAAATTGTTATGAAATAAAACTGAACTGAATGGAGTCAGATTAGTTTTTATTAGCTTTCTAATAAATCTGAACGTAAATATCCGTCAGATACTGGATGAAATGAAGAGGCTTCTTCTTCTTTCCTCTTCTTCTCATCCCGAGTCGGTTTGGAGTGTTTGTAGGAAGACGCTTCTCCAAATTATAATCAATTTTAATAACCCATGGGATGCTGAACATCGCTGGCTCCGTGCTTCCCTTCCCCTGCTTCTCACACAAACACGGACCTCTCAGTCACTTCCTGTTCTCATCAGTCAGCCCAGATCTTTCTTCTCACAAACTCAAAGCTGACTTTGTTCTTTTCTTTCCTTCTGTTCACTCCTGTGGTTTAGCTCTCATTGTTTGTGCCAATATTGGAATATAAAGTATGACTCTGGTTCCATAAAACGAGTTTAGATTATAAATAAAAGCCTTTGCAGACACATGTTCAGACCACATGGTTGAGTTTGTACCCAAATGTACCTGCTACATATACATACTGTCTGTAGATGTACATTCATAAATACCCAACGATGCACCAGCATGTCAGTAGTTACTAACTGTAAGAAAAAGCCCCTGAACCAGTGCTGACTCACTGGGTCTTTATGTGGCATCAGGAAGTCGTTTCATTAACATAACATCTACATTGTTATTGGGTAAATTTCTGTGAATTTATGGAGAACGTTCAGTTAGTTTGGTAGAAGTGGAATCACTTTGACTTCATGGCTCTGTGTTTCTCCGGTCTTGGACTGGGCAGCCCACTAGGAGGCTGTTTTTCTCTTCACTGCTATTATCAGAGAATAAACAGGAAATTATTAAAAATACATGAATAGAAGGCATGCAAAACAGGAATTAATAAGACTGCCTCACAGCGTCAAGGTCTAAGGTTGAAATCCGGCTGCGGTGCCTTTGAACATGTTTTCCTGGAGCCGGCCGGGCTCTCCGCTGGTTCTGTGGATCCCTCCTACACGCCACACATTTTTCTATAATTAAAAATTCCTACTTCTTCTTTGGGGTGAGTGTGTGAATGATTGTATTTTCACCGAGATGGACCGGTACAGAACCACTTCACAGTTTAAATGAAGCCCTAATAAACATTACAGATTGATATTTGGAAAGTTAAACGGTCTGATTAAAGTTTCAGAGTCTTTAAAGCAGTTATTGAGCTGCTGGTCAGCATCATTGCTCTGCTAAACCAACGGGAGGCAGAGAAGTAAACGATCTTCTGTTATCTGCTTTCCTTCCTCTCCAACTTGCTCTTTTATCTCCTCACTTCTTCTTCTGCTCTCTGCCTCTGTTTTTGGAGCTCACACACCGTTAAATAATTAAGATGCAATAAATCCAACTGTCACATCAAGTTTTCAGACGCCATGCGTTGCGTGCAGAGACTCAGCCAGCAGAAAGTGAGCCTGTGTGTTTCAGAGCAGGAGAACCAAACAACATGCTGCAAAGGAAACTATTGATTTCCACCTCGTCCCAGATATATCACACTCCAGTGTGTTTGGCTATCCATGGCACGCCTCGTCCTTAAATGCTGCCTCTGTAACCCGTCCAGAAGCCCAGAACATACGACGGTGTGTGAAGAATGGAACGATCCGCCAGAAACTCCTGTCTGTGGTGATTTTGTTGTTTCATTATCTTCGTTGCAGTCGGATGTTTGGACGTCACGCCTGGCTGTACAGAACTCAAACCCAAACTCAGCCCTGATGCTCATGAATAAACATCCAGACTGACAGCAGAGGGACCAGAAACCTGAACAAACTCCAGTCAGACTTTTATAGTTATAGATTATATTTTTAATCTGTTCTTCAGCCAGCAGATTGGAGCAAAGTCAGCCGTAACAGAACTCCTGATCGTTCCTGGACTTTCTGTAGAAATGTGGACAGTGGCGCTTACTTTAGCATTAGCATATGTTAGCATTGAGATGCTACTCTAGGCTTGAATAGCTTTGCTGATAGGCTAACTTCTTTTAGCACAACATAAACACATTAGTGTTGAGTCCAGTCAGATCGGCTGAGAAACAGACATTAACCTCCAATAATGTTCCAATTCAGGACTTTTATATGTAAAACAAAATCCTTAAAAATTGCATTGAAGTCAGTATAATTAATGAATCTGAAGCAACATGTTAAATTCCTGGCTGCAGTTGAAGTACAAACTGTGAGGAATCTGTGATGCTTTACTGCCTTTTGTTAAGATGCTGAACTGGGTTCTCTAAGGAAGTGAAGCTACAGCTGGATCTGATCGATGAAATCTGCCAACTATCCTTAACTTGTTCCACTGATTTAATCTGATGTGCAGTTCTTTGTTTTTGTGATTTCGCATTTGGTATCCGTGGTAACGGGCCCATTTTTCAGCTTCATTAAAGCACAAACACACGCTGCGTTGGACGTTTTGAGTTAAATGAAGCATCAACGGTTACCAAATGTTTTCACTCTCTGGGGTTTAATTACATCCAGTTGGAGTTTCAGTTGTTGAAGTTTAACGTTTCAGTTAAACACATCTGCAGATAAATGCAGGTTTGACTTTTATTTTATCTAATATTCCTGTTAGCTGATCATGCTGGTATAAATAAATGTAAATGAAGTTCTCTTCATCTTTATAAGTCAGGATTCATTCAGAGGATTTGCTGCAGTCGCTGCAGCACTGGTGACCCGCCCTCAGGCCCAATTCATTAGTGCTATCCCATAATACTTTATAAGCTCTTTTGTGATTAATGGGGAAGCTCATACAGTATCCTGCTGTAATTCCTATCCCAGTAGGAACTGGCCTCAAAACAATTTCCAGAGCCACTAATGGAGCAACGTGTCACTGCGGGCCGTTTCCTCAGGACTGAGAGCTGCTGCTGCTCTGCAGGAACCCTCCACCACTCACAGCTCATTCATTAACATAAACACGTTTTTTCTCAGAGGAAACAATAATTTTATTTTTCTGTCCAAGTTCCTCTATTAGTAGGTAAATTCCCAGCAGCAGAGGTCGTAGGTCAGCATAGCATGACCTCTGACTTTCTGATTATCATTTAGATTCACTGTAAAACAAAAAGGTTTGAGTTCCACTGGCAGATTTTTCCACTTATAACCAGTGAAAAACATTTAATGTTTTAATAGTAAAGCTCTGCCAGTGGAACCAGGACTTTCCTGAAAAGTTACTTGTTTTTGTTTTATTTCAAGATATTTGCACTGGAAACTAGACAGAAATATCTGGTAAGATTTAGTTTTAGTTTTCTGCAGTGTGGTTCGTCTTCATGTTCAGTTTGTGGATCAGAAGCTGAGCAGCTTCCTTCTGTTTGCCACAGACTCAACATGCACACAGTCTGGATCCCTGTTAACACTGAGATCAAAGTTATTATGTTATATTTCAGTTTGTACAGATTTAGTTTGTGAAAGCTTCATCAATTTTTAATAGAAACAATCAGTACTCTGTGGAGAATGTTGATGCATTTTGGTGGCGGTCACCTGTTGCTCAGATGGACTCGTTTCTGAATCCAGCAGAGAATAAAAGAGTCAGAAATGAAAGAAGTTGTTGCATCAGTTTTCCTCCTGAAGCTCTGCTGCGTCTCTTCCAGCTTTAAGGACATCAGAGCCTTTCTGCTGCTTGCTCCTGAATTTATACCAATACCAATACCAACTTTATTTATAAAGCACTTTAAAACAACCACAGTTGATACAAAGTGCTGTACAATTGAAAAACACAACATAATAAAAAAGTAATTAAAACAGTTTAAAAACAAAAAACATACAAATTAAAACTAGATCCCACTGGTGCTAAAAGCCAAGTAAAATAAATGGGTTTTAAGACGGGCTTTAAAAGTGGACAGAGAAGGGGCCTCTCTGACCTGCAAAGGTAAGTCATTCCATAATTTGGGGCCCATGACAGAGAAAGCCCTGTCCCCTCTGAGCTTCCTTTTTGTTCTCGGTACCTCCAAGAGCAGCTGATTTGCTGACCTGAGAGACCGATGGGGTACGTAGGGATGAAGAAGCTCAGAGAGGTAAGCCGGCGCAAGATTATGCAATGATTTAAAAACAAACATAAGAATTTTAAAATGAATCCTAAAATATGGTCAAATAAGACAACTTTTTATTGTTTATCTCATTTAAAACATAAAGTTATAATGAGCATAAAATTAAAACCTCCAGTCTGTTTTTGAGAAACACGAACAAACAGAGTTTTAGTTACTGAGCCTAAAACCAGAAGAGGAGCATCCAGAACCAGAACCAGAGCAGAAAGCTTCACATGTACAAAGACAGACATCCATAACAGGTAATGGCCCGACGGAGGAAGGAGCAGCTTTTACTGACGCTGATGAAGGGAGTCATTTCCAAAAGGATCATCCATTATCCTTTGTTCTGTGGGAAAACGGCAGAGCTTTGTTTCCCTCCTTTGGTCTTTACAGCATCCATCGCTCTGGGCTCAGGAACAAGTTTGGAGAAACTTCATCAGGCAGAGAGCAGTAATTATTTATCGATCTTTATCGGTGAGCTCATCTGTGAACAACAACTTATTCCAATAAAGCAAAACAAACAAAGCACCAAAAGGCTTGTTGATTACAACATTAGCAATGGATTCACGTTCAGCTGGGAGGGAGAGGCAGGAAAACACACCGATTAATCCGAGGCAGGAGAAATGTGGCTCTTAAATGTGCAAGATAGACTTTAATACTTTATAGGTGCTAAAAAGCTGACTGACCAGCTGGTTAAAATACATACAGTAAATACATTTAAATATATATATTTTTTTGTCTGGAGACATTTTAAAGACTGAATTATATTTCTGTGAAGCTTTAAACAGTGAGGAGAGTTTATCCAGTCGGCTGAAACTGTTTGCATTGTTTGCAACGTTGGTTTTTATAGATTATATCATTTTAGAGCTCAGACGGCCAATCGGACCAGGAACAGGGTTAGGGTTAAAAAAAACCTGAACTGCTCCACCAAAACGCCACAAACACCAAACGTGTTTCCATCAATGTTTCTAATGCGCATTTGGAAGCAAAATTCAGAATAACTTTATGGTTATGTTTTTGAGTTGCTTATGTGGTTCTGAGTTTCTTTGCTAAATGAGACATGAAAAACATTTTGCTGAACAAGTTTTGATGCATGAGCGCTCCATTCAAGAGTTTAACAATAAAAATGATTGAAATAATCAAACTCCATTTTGCTTCTTCTAGTCTAATAAAATACATTATTACACTGTTTTCATTAGCTTCTATTTAACCAGGAAACTCATTTCAAAAACCTGCAAAGTAAATGAAAACGAGCCTTTCAGCTCCCAACCTCAGCAGAAGAGTGGAGGGAAAAAGCTAATGTGAGATGAGAGGGAGCTTGTTAACGGGTGATGTGCCAAAAAAATCTAACAAGTCCAAAATGTTTTTGAGTGCAAACCATCCTCACTTAAATTTTAATGTGCTTTGAGTCTCCATGCGCCCCACGCTGTTCCTCCAACTGTGAAACCGTCACTCTGCCTTTTCATGTCGGTGTTCCTCTGCACAGCCGGCAGCTTTTCAGAACGGTTCTGATCCGGTCACACAGCCTGGCTTATGCAAACATGGCTGATAACACAGACACGTACTTCTTCAATGACATGCATCATTTTAGTATTCATGTTCCTTTGTGCACATATCAAATGAGGTAGTGATTTTCACTCATTTCCTCAGAACCCGACACCAGAACCCACCAGAACCCGACACCAGAACCCCACACCAGGATCCACCAGAACCCGACACCAGAACCCACCAGAACCCGACACCAGAACCCCACACCAGGATCCACCAGAACCTGACACCAGAACCCACCAGAACCCGACACCAGAACCCGACACCAGAACCTGACACCAGAACCCACCAGAACCCGACACCAGAACCCGACACCAGAACCCCACACCAGGATCCACCAGAACCCGACACCAGAACCCGACACCAGAACCCGACACCAGAACCTGACACCAGAACCCACCAGAACCCGACACCAGAACCTGACACCAGAACCCACCAGAACCCGACACCAGAACCCCACACCAGGATCCACCAGAACCCGACACCAGAACCCACCAGAACCCGACACCAGAACCCGACACCAGAACCTGACACCAGAACCCACCAGAACCCGACACCAGAACCCGACACCAGAACCCGACACCAGAACCCCACACCAGGATCCACCAGAACCCGACACCAGAACCCACCAGAACCCGACACCAGAACCTGACACCAGAACCCACCAGAACCCGACACCAGAACCCCACACCAGGATCCACCAGAACCCGACACCAGAACCCACCAGAACCAGAAACCAGAACCCGACACCAGAACCCACCAGAACCCGACACCAGAACCCCACACCAGGATCCACCAGAACCCGACACCAGAACCCACCAGAACCCGACACCAGAACCAGAAACCAGAACCCACCAGAACCCCACATCTGATCTCTGCTTTCCTTCGTTGAACTTCACCAGATTTCAGTCAAAGTTCCTGTAAATTCATGTTTTCCTTCCTTCATGAAACAGTTAATCTGCATGTGGCCTAAAGATCTGAACTCAAACGGTTTTAAATGTGTTCAGATAATAAAATGTTAAAGTAAATTTCAAACAGTTCTGAACTGATGCCTTTATACATGAAACTTTGACGGTGCAGTATTTAGCAGAAGCTAATGCTAAAGCGCTAACTTCAGCTCAAACTACCCTCCATCCGTTTCCTAGCAGCCTTGTCTCCTCGTGGGTCAGGAGGTGCTGGTGGCCCCTGGACGGGTCACCAGTTCAAATTATATCAGCCCAATTAAAACTTTAACATTTATTTGTGCCATAATGTCCTTAGATATCGTATCCTTGTTTATATCGTTTCTGTTTCATTCTTCTCTGGTCTATATTCTATCAGCAGCTTTTATTTTTAAAGATAGTCATGACAGCTGACTTGTTGCCCTGGGATGAGATTCGGTCACATCTCAGGATCTGTAGGACATGAAAGTTTGATGCCTCTGCAGCAAAAAGCTTCTCTATTTAAAAGCCTTTCCACTGCATGGGTCAAGAACACTTGACAGCCGGGTGAGGAGGTTAGAGGCTCCGAGGGTCGCAGAAGGAAAAAATATCCTCTCAGACATTTATTGCTCTCAGAGTTAAGCTGAACAGAATCTGATGTGTTTCTTCGTGTTCAGCTCTGTTCTGTGCATCGGCTGTTCTCTCCAGCCAACATCTGCTGCGCGGTAATTGCTGTCTGGAGGTGTAAAATGTTTGCTAAGTGTTTGTGTGTAAAAGAGGAGCTGAGACAGAAAAATCAGGGGAAACTCATTTCACTTATTTTGCAGACGGCACCTGTTCAACGGATTGGGTTTGACACAAAGCGATCAAACGAATTACCAACCATCATTTGTGCTTTTCTTTGTTCATTGAAGCTTGAACAAAAAAAATCTTGCTAATTAGAGTCTCTTCAGTTTCACGCTCAGCCTGGCACGCTGAGCAGAAAGTGTTTAACATGAACCTGCATTTATTTACAGTTCTAGAGACTAAATGTGTTTTACTGTCAGCAGATTCTACTTAAGTTCAATATCATATAAACAAGGTGTGTGTTTAGGATGCAGATGAGTGTAATTACACATAACTCCATCAACTACATGGTATTAAAGTGCAGACAGTCTGATTATGCGTTTTTTCACAGTTCAGTATTTGTAGATGTTTTTCTGTGGAACGTCATTCCTCATTATTTGCAGAAAATATATAATTTTTTCTTTGGAGACTAAATTATTTGAAAGAAAATCTGCTATTGGCTGGTATTTGTAATGCAGCCAATCGAGTGGTGACATGCATTTTCCTTGTCACTGATTGGTTCATCCTCCAGAACAGAAGATGTTAGCTCCTGCGGTTGTGCTAATATGTTTTCCACTATGATCATTAATTTGGTGATTGAACTATTAAAATATGCAGTTATGTTTGTTCTTAGAGCATCTAAGCATTAGTGGAAACTGATTGTTGCTTTTTGTTGGTTTGAGGCAACAGAACCATTTAGCCTGGCCTGACCCGGCGCAGCGCTCAGCTGATGAAACAGGAAGTGGTGTCTCTGTCATGGCAGCAGGAAGTTGACAGTCATCACATCTTTAGTTGGACTCCATGCCGCCTTCATGCCAGCTGAGGTTTTCTGTCTCTGCTGTACTCCATCCCTCCCTGCATGGATCTGAACACAAATCTCAGAGCTGCCAGGTTTCCCAGCGGAGGTTGACCTGATGTGTTCGCTTTTCCCTCCAATGATGGCAGCAGGAGCAGCTAGCTGCTAGCTGGAGGAGCGTGACCCGAGGAGAGCGTCTCGGTTTACTGACAGATTCTGATCCATTCTCTGATTTACTGATATGAAGTTAATAAACCAAAACGTGACGTCCTGCTGTGGTGTTCAGAGTTACAGCAGCTTCACATCAGACCAACCAGGCTTCAGCAGCTGCAGGTGTATCTCTGTGGTGAGTAAATGCTGCAGAACATGGAGGATGTCTGTTATGTTTCTCTCCAGGCTGACGCTGAAATGGTTTTAAATGAGCCATATCTTGTTTACCTGGACAGCTCCAGTAAAAGCTCTGCAGTCATCTGAGGTTCTGCTAGCTCTACCTGCAGGTTGCTTTTCTCTGTTTTAGATGTTTCCCCTGCACTAATTCAGATGACTGCATTTCCTCTGTACCTGCAGAAACCTGCTAACCATTTAATCCAGGCTTCTGCTGTGCAGCAGCAGGGAATCGGCTAAAACATGGAGCACAGTGAGGACCAGGATTTACACAGAACTTAGTTTTGTCTGTTTACATAAATTGGTAAATATTTAATCAGATATTCTGATTGATTACTCAGTATAAAATCCTTTCTACTTTCAGTAATTTTTTGGCTGGCTACCTTTTACCTTTTACCTGAACAAAATAAGTCGAGGTGATGCTGGTCTTCAGGATGATCTCTGTCCACCACTGACTGTTTCTCACTGAATTAGTCTGACAATCAAAACAGTTTCTGCTGAAAACGTCGGATCTGTAAGTTACACTTTGAGGCTGATTTACACAACAGACAATAAAACGGCAGTGAAGTCTGAATCAAAGTCTCATGCTGACCTTCAATATGTTTCCATCCACATTTCATCAGATGTGATGAACAGGAAGTAGAGGATTCAAACACACATTTCAGGAAATGGAGAGTTTCATGCCCCTGGTAAGGCTCTGACCCAGCAGTGGATGGAAAGTTCAGATTTAGTAAATGTTTCATTTCCTGCTCCTGTTCGGATCCAAGTCAATTAGCTTATTAATATTTTAATGAATTACTAACAGCATGGTGGCTGTAATGGGCAGCAGAGTTCATTCTGTCAGGTTATGTAATTAATGTCTGGATCTCCAAATGAGGAAAAAAAAAAGTGAAACACCATTAATATAAAAACACAATCACATTTCTCCATTAAAGCCTTTTTATTGTCACAGCAGCTTTTATCCTATTTAATGTGTCTTTAATATTTCATATTATACATCATGATTAATCTTCCTGCTGAATTCTGGTTCAGACCGGTCCAGAGGTCTTCAACCTGCGGCGCCGGCGCCGAACTGGCTCTCTGGAGCTAAAATGATGTTAATGAATAACTAACATGATAAAGAACCAACTCATGTTTAAATATGGATCTAAAAATAAATGCAGGTTTTACCTTTTTGTTTTCAGTGAATTTCCACAACAGAATAAAAGTAAACGTCTGTTTCCAAAGGTCAGGCAGCATCGCGGCTCTAAATGACTCTCATCTAGTCTGAAGGAACATTTCTTGGTCTTTCTTTGTAAAGGGTGCAGACTTCTGCTTTAGAGGTTCAGCTTTACAGACGGAGCAGAAAAACATGAACTTGTATTTCTGACATTAAATCAGACGAAACGTTTCATTTTTAGATTCTAACTAAATTAAATATCAAACATTTCATTGGACATGTTTTCTGAACTTAACTCTCCTTCCCTTCTGGTAACATCGACTTCTAAAAGTGAAGTCTGAGCTGCTGGCTGCTCTTTACTGGTTCTTAATGCTTGTTGGGCATTTTGTGATCAGCTGAGTTTGACTGAACTGTAATTACTGGATCTGGATCTGAACTGGATTTCAAAGGCATAATGTCAAAAACGTCATTAAGATGCTAGTTAGTTCAGTTGGTTTCCATAATGTAGATCAACCTGATGGCAGATTTCAGGTCACATTTTCACAGATATTTTAGATTCACTCCAACACATTGATTGACTGATTGATTGATTGATTGATTGATACTTTCTGTCAGTAGTTAGCTTAGCCAGCATGTTGTTTCCTGTATAAACTTCATTTCTCTCTTATCTGTTTATTTACTGTTTACTTTGTATTAATAATAAAAATCCTACTTTCAGATCATTATTGTTTGATTGGTGGAGCTTGTTGCTAAGGGATATGCTGATATTTTATCCTTTATCAATGACAACATGCATTGAATTCTAACATATTTTTATAATAACTGCAGCAGTTTATTGTAAACAGCTGCAGTTTACAATAAACTGGTGGGAGTTTCTGAACATGCGTAGAATCTCCCACCACAGATTCATCTTTATGTCAAATCTTTTTATTATTTGTCAGATTTAACATATTTAATGCTTCCAATAAATCTGCAGGGAATATTTAATAACTTACGTCTGATTTTATATCCAGTGAGTTTCAGAATTAGGTGAAAGAAGCTGGAAGCCTCTAATTATTCATCCATAAAGCCAACAGCAGCGCTGAGCGTCGGAGCCATTAGGTTCTGATTATTTTATAGGAATAATTTATCAGAGCTCAGCTTCGTTCCTCATCAGGTCATTTATAACCTAGAAATTCTTCTTGTTAAATAAAAGCAGTTTAAATGTTTCTCTCCTTGTATCCAAACATCTTTTACCAAACTGGGAAAGTGTCATTATTTATGAGTTAAAAATGTACTTTGTAAGAACCATAAAACGTCCAACCTGTCCTCAGATGAGTGAAGACTAGAGGAATCAAAGGTTTGGGTGTTTTGTCCTGTGTGATGCAATAATTAATCCAAAATGTTTCTCTCTGCATGAAATCGATCTGATATCTGAGTTTTACTTCATCAGCTCTGTTCCTGAACACATCATCTCTGTGATGAACCTGAACGTCTCTTTGCTCCTGTGGTTGTTTTCTGGAGTTTCTGTGTTATCGCTCGGGGCCGCTGCAGCGCTGCGATGCCATCTTTAATCTTCAAACTGAGTCATTCATTCTGAAACACATATGCAACATTTATGAGTGCATGATTCAGAAGGTCACTCAGCTAAATTTGGTTCAGGACAAGATACTCAGAGACTCGGATCAGCAGCAGACGAGTCTGCAGATCTTTTTTTTTTCAGAAAAGTGAACATGTTGCTTTTTGTGCTTGTGACTGGATGAGGATGTTTCCAACAACAAGTTAAGTTTCCCATCAGAGCTGCTTTGTCCAAACTTTCTCATTTCAACAGTTTCTATTGTCACTTAGTGTTTGTTTTTAATATTCAGGTTATATGTGTAGAGGGGTGAAAATCTCTTCAATAGTAAATTAAAACAATAAGTAAGACAATAGGCACCCCAACATAATTTTTGTTTCTTTAATTTCTCATTGTACTAAGTTCTTTAGCGTCATTTAGATTGTCCTATGCAATTCCACACACAACCGCTAGGGGCGCTGCCGCGTTGGTGGCATAGAGAAGATTGAGCACACAAGAAGAATAAATCTTCCGGTTGAATGTGAAGGAAGCTCAACGTGTGTGTCTCGTCTTTCTCATACCACAGGTCAGTAAAAATGCGTTTTATACATATACATTAGTTTCTTGGAAGAATTAAAAGGTTCTTAAATCGAATCTCAACTAATGAGTCGCAAAGTTCGCTTTGTAATTGTTATGGTGTACGAAAACGAGACTCGTTCATGAAGGCTAATGGGAGCTAATGCTAGCGGGCCTCTACACGTGTGTGAGCTAGCTGAGGAGCTAGCTGAAGGACAGCGGAGTTCATTTGAACTTGTATTTTGCACTTTTTGAGAGAGTTCTCACTCAAAGGACATTGTTCTGGTTTCTTTATTTTATAAAGGTGATATTTTTCATGGGTTTGTTGAAAAACCAGATAAACTACATCCTCGTGTGGAGCCGAGTGCCGAGGCATAGTATTAAAGGAGCATTACGCCTTTTTCAGTTTGATATTGAGAGAATAGTTGTGTATGCAAGATGTAAAATATTATTGTTCTACTGAAACAATGGACATTGTTAAAAGCTAAAATGCTTAAATGTTAAAATATATTTTATTTTTATAGTTAAATACAAAAGGTCTCAGAAAAGAGGACAAGGTCTTGAATTTAAAGCACTAACTACAAAATTAATATGGTTTAGAAAAGTGAAAGTTATTTGTGAACTAATTTTGTAATTTGATAGAATTCATAATGCTAAATGGAGCATATTAAAAGAAAGTGGTTTAAAGATGTATTACAGTAATTTCTGATGTAATGAAGTTAATGGTTCTCTACCTGAAGTATGTTGTATATGAAGAGTGTTTATAACACGCAAGAATAATAAATCTTCCGGTTGAATGTGAAGGAAGCTCAACGTGTGTGTCTCGTCTTTCTCATACCACAGCATCACACCTTGAGGGAAGATCATCTTGTACATTACCCTCAGCCATCCAAGGTTGCAGGGTAACATATGCACATGTTGTACCTTTTTAACTGAATCTCCTCAGTTACATTCTTTAGGCCTGTAGTTTCCTAACTACAGTGTTTATGTTGACATCTGACTCTTTACTCTGTTTAAATATTCTGATATGGATATGAATCCTCCTGCTTTGACTGTCTGCCTCTTTGCAGCATATAAAGAATATTTCTGTTATAATCTATTTTTATTCTACATTCAGTGTTTTATCATCTTCACAGATTTAGTTCAGTATGAAAAGGACAGAAGAGCTTCAGTTACTGTGAATAATTATGTTTATGGTCAGTTTTTATGTATTTAATGACATCCTTTAATATCTGTTGAAAGTGAAACATAATTTTCTGCGTTGCCATTGGTTACAGTTTGTATTTGTTACAAACACACATAAAGTTTAATATAATCAGCTGTTGTGACATCTGTGCTGTAGTTCTGCATTAGATCACCCTAACCATCTGATACATACTCCGTGTGTGTGTGTGTGTGTGTGTGTGTGTGTGTGTGTGAGCTGAAAGAAGATGACAACAGGATGAAAGATGTGATGAGATGGAAACAAATGCTAAGAGCAGGTGCATCTGCAGATGGTCACAGCAAAAGTCAGGTGACACACGCACACACACCCCTCCCCCTCCCACACACTCTCTCTCTCTCTCTCTCTCTCTCTCTCTCTCTCTCTCTCTCTCTCTCTCTCTCTCCAGGGTCTGTAAAGCTCAATGAACCATCAGTATTTTATACGAGCAGCAGAACAAACATTGTCACTCATTGACATCCCTGATGTTTCCAAACACGTGGAGCCTGTTGCAGTGTGAAATGAAGGGGCAAGCGTGCGTGTGTGTGATACTGTCGGACTTCACAGAGCAACTTTTTCCAGAAAGGATTTGACCTTTGTGGAGGTCAGAGGTCAGAGCTGCTGAATGTTTCAGAGTTCAGGTGGAAACTGGAGATTCAGCAACATTTCACCTGAACGCAGCTCTGTTGCTATGGCGATGAGTTGTGATGTGGGTAAAATTAATAACCGTGGCCATGAAAGTAATATGAAGACATTATTATTTTACATTTTGTTCTGTACTATTTGTGCTTTTATTTGCTTCCTATTTTTAAGTGATAACTTTAGTGTTTTTTTACTTTAACTGAATTTAATTTATTTCTCTTTATAAATATTCATATTCTGAGTGTTTCCTCTCTAATTAACACGTTTCCTTGGTTCCCGCCTCCAATGACTGATTATTTTTTCACTCTTTTCATTTTTCATTTTCTATAAGTGGTTTTTCTGTTAGGTTTGATTATTTTCTGTAGATGTTTCTCTGCTTTCTGTAAGTCTCCGTTTCAGTTTTTAACCTATTAATTATTGTCTTACGCTTGGCTGTATGGAAAATATTTTATATTGATTTATTGATCATGGTTTTTATCTGAAAACCTGTTTTTATGCTCTTCTTCCATGCATACTTTGAGTTAATGCAGTTTGGATATTTGAGCAGCAGCTCAGAACATTTGCAGTAAATTTTCCTATTTTCAGGTTTTATAACATAAATAAAGAAAAGTCATGAGATCGGTTTCAAAGTAACATAAAAAGCAACAATGGAATATAATAGTTTAAAAGTTAGTGCATGTTTAGCTTGTAAAAACTGGGTCAAAATTCAGTCATAGAAGAGAGGTTAAAGGTCAACCATCCTTCCGGTTGGGCTGATTTCTCGGGTCAGGAAGCGGGTCAGAACCGGCTGCTCTTGGGTCAGCTCTCCTTATCGGATAAATCTATTTAAATCTTTATTCATGAGCTCAGATCCAACATGGACACTTGGTTTGGTTTGTGTCGGTTGAAACCAGTTTGTTGTTCCAGACGAAACCAAATCGTCTCCTCAGGAAACTGAATGAAAAACAAACTAAATACAAACAAACATTATAATAATGTCATCATGATTCATGTCTCCTCCATCAGTCCTGCTGCTTCACCAAACCTCTGCAAAAACAAAAAAACAACGTTTCTCTCCTTTGTCTCTGTTTTCCAGTCTCTAACCGTCCTTCAGCCGGACAGCAGCTGATACTGGAACTCAGACCGCTGGAGATAAACGCCGTCTGATGAGGTCACTGTGGTCTGTCTGTGATCAGTCTGTGATCAGTGTGTGGTCTGTCTGTGATCAGTGTGTGGTCTGTGTGTGTGGTCTGTGTGTGGTCAGTGTGTGGTCAGTGTGTGATCAGTCTGTGGTCTGTGTGTGATCAGTGTGTGGTCTGTGTGTGGTCTGTGTGTGATCAGTGTGTGGTCAGTGTGTGGTCTGTGTGTGGTCAGTCTGGTCTGTGTGTGATCAGTCTGTGGTCAGTCTGTGGTCAGTCTGTGGTCAGTGTGTGATCAGTGTGTGATCAGTGTGTGGTCAGTGTGTGGTCTGTGTGTGGTCAGTGTGTGGTCAGTGTGTGGTCTGTGTGTGATCAGTGTGTGGTCAGTGTGTGGTCAGTGTGTGGTCTGTGTGTGGTCAGTGTGTGGTCAGTGTGTGGTCAGTGTGTGGTCAGTGTGTGGTCAGTGTGTGGTCAGTGTGTGGTCAGTGTGTGGTCAGTGTGTGGTCAGTGTGTGGTCAGTGTGTGGTCTGTGTGTGGTCTGTGTGTGGTCTGTGTGTGGTCAGTGTGTGGTCAGTGTGTGGTCTGTGTGTGGTCTGTGTGTGATCAGTCTGTGGTCAGTGTGTGGTCAGTGTGTGATCAGTGTGTGGTCAGTGTGTGGTCAGTCTGTGATCAGTGTGTGTTTCCCATCAGGACGGCGGTCAGTGTATTAATGAATCATCGATGCCTAATCTGTTAGTGATTTTTAATCCAGAGCCAACATGTCAGAGTTTAAATCTGAACAGAAAGAATCTTGTTTTATGCCAGAAGTTCAGGTTTTTCTTTTCCATAAGAAATTTTAAAATGTTTTCTTGCTTTTCAGTCGAGGAAAACATTTTCATTACAAGTCAGATCAGATATTAACCATATGCTGCGGTAAACTCAGAGCAACCGGCTGAGGCTCTTCAGAATATTTTTCTATTTGGTTTGATAAACTGAACTTGACTTCACCGATTTATAATTAAGATCAAACAGGAAAGTCTGTAAACGAAATTAGATCTGGATTATAAAACAATAAAAGACAAAGAAAAGAAAAGGATGAAGTTCAGGACCGGAAGCTTCTTCAGCTCCAACATGAAGCTTCACACCTTTTATCAACACAAACACAAATGGATTTTCTCTGTGCAGCGAGGATAAGAGGTGGTAATGTATTCTGAGAAAGCTCATTTACTGCTACAAGTTATCAGGGGAGAGGAGCAGCTCAGAGGGAGAATCAGAGTAAACAGGTAAAGGTGTGTGAGGCTGTAAAGTGGAAATGGAGTGTGTTTATAGAGCACTTTTCTGTTCTTGATTAACACACACAGTGCTTTTACACTCACAGGCCACATCGATCCGTTCACACATATTCATAAAGACTCGGTGAAGCCTTTGAACACACAGCTTCTTTCTCCGTCTGAATGAACCCGAGGCAGAGCTGCGTTCAGGATCCTGACACGTCAGGACATTACGCTTCTCCTGGAGAGGAAAATGTTAAATTCACACCGTAACGATTTGTTTCTTTTGTTTTTGAAGAACAAAAAACAAAAGAGACGTGAGACAGAAAAATCTGTGTTTATGTCTTAGGATCCATGACTATTTGGACATGTTGGATTAAAACGCTGCAGGGAGGCTGATGAGGGCGGCTCCAAATCGCCTGGGTGAGGAGCACTGCAGCAGAGTTTATGAGGTTTGTGGAAACAAGCTAACAATGTTTACTACAGCAGGTAGAGCTAACACCATTAGCAACAGCTAGCACCATTAGCAGGAGCTAGCACCATTAGCAGGAGCTAGCACCATTAGCAGGCGCTAGCACTATTAGCAGGAGCTAGCACTATTAGCAGGAGCTAGCACCATTAGCAGGAGCTAGCACCATTAGCAGGCGCTAGCACTATTAGCAGGAGCTACCACCATTAGCAGGCGCTAACGTAAAATCAAATATTGGGAGACAACAAATCGATCTTCTTTGAGAAAATGCCTTGCTAACCTTAAACAGCTTCAGCTAGCTCTCTGCATCGTGTTACAAACAGCAGCCATTTTGGCCAAACCACTCCTCTTCATCTGTTCCCTCCTCATCTTCATCTCTTCTGGTCATTTCTGCATTGCCTTCTCTTTCAAAGCTCTCCAGTTCAAACTGAAAGGACGGAGCTAGCGCTGACACCTAGCTGTCATCTACCCAGGATGCATTGCAGCATGTAGATGTTTGTGTGGCAATATTTTATTACAAACAAAACAGCCTCCAGTATTCGTACTGTATTGTCTTCCTATATGAAGTAAAAGTTTCTCAAATAAAGTATATTATAAAAAAAATAAATCATATTTCAGTAAAAAGTTAGAGTTGAGCTGCTGTGTGAACGCAGCTCACTGCTGCCAGCCGGTAACCTGAGTGGCTCATGTTGAACATTTTCATAAATGCAAATACATTTTAAGTGCTTAACTTTTACTTTGTTTTACAATCACATGCATCACTGAGGCCCTGGACACAGAAATGTTAGTTTTACTCTAATTAAGCCCTAAACATTTAGCTGTTGAGGCCTCCTGAGAGTCTAATGAAGACTTTATGCTTAATGACGAGTCATCTGGGAACTCAGAAACATTTAATCACTTTAACTCAGTTTGTAAGAACAGATCCAGATATAAAATCAGCATTCAAAGAATCTCTAAACGGGTTACTGAGCGTAACTCATCAGTTCAGAGGTTTTTTATGTAAAATCCAAGTAAAACATTTTGATTTAAACAGAAATTAAATTAAATTTCAAAGTTGGAAAAGAAAAGTTTTTTTTCCTCAGTTTAAAATCATTCAGTGTTTCATCTCTCGTCTTCTGACCCACCTTTAAATCCAAAATAATCAGAGAAACTCTGGGCTCAGCATGTTTGTCTTATTTAGATCAGATGAAGTTGAACTAAATGCACAGTTAGGTTTCAGGTTAAAATCGCTGCAGACCAAACAAACTTTTATAGGATCTTATTTTCCACTCACTGCTCATGATTAACCGCATAATAAAGCACAGTTTGTCCAGACATTAGGTCCGGATCTGCCCTGAGTTAGATTAATGACATCCATTACTTCCTCCTTTACACTCATGTGTGTTTTGTCCACAAGTTACAGAGTCTCCAGAATAAAGAGATGGAATTATTTTCAAATTAACTCCAACAGCTTCTGCAGTTGAGCTTTTAGATGGTAGAATCAGGTTTGTTTCTAACATTCAAAGTGTTTTAGTTTCAGGCCTGATGGAGTGAGCTCCGGTCCGAACCGGTTCATACTGGTCCAAACCGGTTCATACTGGTCCAAACTGGCCCAAACCGGTCCATACTGGTCCAAACTGGTCCAAACCAGCCCCGGTCCAAACCGGTCCAAACTGGTCCAAACCACCCCCGGTCCAAACCAGTCCAAACTAGCCCTGGTCCAAACTGGTCCAAACCACCCCCGGTCCAAACCGGTCCAAACTAGCCCCGGTCCAAACCAGCCCCGGTCCAAACTGGTCCAAACCACCCCCGGTCCAAACCGGTCCAAACTAGCCCCGGTCCAAACTGGTCCAAACCAGCCCTGGTCCAAACCAGCCCCGGTCCAAACTGGTCCAAACCACCCCCGGTCCAAACCGGTCCAAACTAGCCCCGGTCCAAACTGGTCCAAACCACCCCCGGTCCAAACCGGTCCAAACTAGCCCCGGTCCAAACTGGTCCAAACCACCCCCGGTCCAAACCGGTCCAAACTAGCCCCGGTCCAAACTGGTCCAAACCAGCCCTAGTCCAAACCAGCCCCGGTCCAAACCGGTCCAAACCGGTCCAAACTGGTCCAAACTGGTCCAAACACCAGTTTCTGCCCTGCTCTTGGTTACCAGCCATCCCTTTGTAGCGTTTCTGCGGGTCAGATACTCTTTTCCAGCTTATCCTGCTTCCTGCTCTGCTCTCATTTTCTCAGCTGCTCTCTGGACCAGCTGCTGCTGCCGCCTCCATTTTCAGCTTTTTAAAAATAGTTTTTGCTGAAATGAATTTTTTTATGTGGTCGTTCATCTATTGATGAAATCCCAATCAGTCATCTGTGTGAACGGTTCATGACCCCAAGTGACCTGCAGAAGTAGAACATAGCATTAAAAATCCTTTTAAGACAGTATTTACCTTCCCTGTAATCTGAAATCATCTGTGTTTTATGCACAAGTTAAAGGATTATTGATTGATTGATTGATTAGGCAGCAGCTCCTCGGCTCTAATCCATCTGTCACATGGTGAGGGAAACCCAGACTGGCCAGAACCTAGACACTAATGAAAGGCAGCTTCCTCATCATCATCATCATCAGAGTGAAGGACAGACGTTTCCTCCAGGTCAGAACATGAACATAATAACTGCAGTAAGATTGTTAAACAGGGAGATCAGGAACAAAGACTCTGGGTTCACATTTATTTCACCAATATTTATTTTCCTTCTTATGTTTTTTCTTTTGATTTCATAATTACTTTTTGCCTCCAAACTGCTGAAAACTCAAAGTATTGTGAAGGAAACCTGCCAGGCTGATATGTCATGCTTCTGCTTTTTACATGGAGATGCTGGAAGTTTTCAGACATCAGCTCAGTCAGGACAGATTCATCTTTAAGTTTGGGTTGGTTGCGGACTTTGACTGGGCCACTCAGAGCTCTGACAGGTTCTGGATTCATCTCCATCCTGTCAGTGACGGGACGTCGTGTGGGTTTCAGGTTGGGTTTTGTTTTGGTGAATCTCTCCAGTTCCAGATTGGTGGTGGCTCTTCTGCCTGTTAACCTGGATGTCATGAAGGAAGACGTTCATGGTGCAGCTGCATTACAGCATCAAACTCTTGAACTTTTGTTTTTATTGTGACATTTTGCTGATTCCATCGACTCTGTGTGTAGTCACACGGTTATAATTAGGTTTTATTCCCATGAAGGGAAACGAGGCTCAGACTGGAGCAGAAAAACTGTTTTCCTGCTGCAAGAAGCCAAAATTATTCCCCCGGCAGATTCGAGTCAAAATATACATTTTCCTTTGTTTCTAATAGGAAATGAGGCAAAAATAATAAAGCAATGTGTCCTCCATATATATATATACACAGACAGATGTTTGCCTATCATTCTCAATAATCAGTGGAAAACTCTTGCTTGACGTTACAGAAATGAAATCTTCCGTTCAAAGAGGTTTTGTTCTTGTTTCCACCGACAGTTTGATCTTCAGTGACGAGTTTCAGGTATTTATCGTCGTCTTGTGTCAAATCAAGATGTTTCTGTCATCCCTGAGTTTTCTTTAGGATCTTTGTTTTGTAAAAATCTCCCAGTATGTCCAGATTAATTGTCCTATAATCCAGCTGGACATAAAGTTGAATTTCTGCTTGTTTAGTGCTATTTTGTGGTATCTTCGAATTAAAGTTGGTCTCATCACCGATTTCAGTGTTTCTGCTGCTTAAACTCATTATTTTAAAGTTCAAATCTGAAAAAAAAAACAAAGTAAATGTGAATATTGATTAGTTTTCCTGCAGTAAGAATTATTTCTGCGTAGGTAATCTCTATATAATGTTTTCATAAAGTTTAAGCAGCCAGACTGTGAAGCTAAGTTTTGGGAATATTTGCTGTGTGTTGAACTTTTTGACACAATTTGAGCTGAGGTTGCTCCATGTCTTCAGGGTTGAATGGGGCTTCATAACTGGACCTGGGGGAATTGCAGAGAGTGTTTTGGCCGATGAACAGGACAGCTCACTGCTTACCGCTGCAGAGCTGACCGCTGGAAACACAATCAGAGGAAGGGAAGTTAGCCGCCGTGTTTCTGCTCTGCAGCAGCCTGAGACGGAAACGTCGGGTTAGCGTCAGCAGCAATCACCTCGATTCATGTGTTCAAACTGACTTCATATTCATAGATAATCATATTTTTAGTTGACTTGAAAAGTAAGATGCTGATAGAATCTCCGTATTATTTGCGTGGTTATCCTTTCAGGAGTGAGTTGAGTTCCTCCGTGTCTTTAGCTTTAGCTCTTGAGGAAACGGATCAGTTCAGCGTTTCGGACTCAGATAAGCTCCTTACCGGTAAAGTCTCTGGTCTGCAGGGACCGCCTCCTCACCGTTCCCTCTGCTCATGCTGCCTTACCCGCTTCGCTCCGCTGTGCGCCTCACTGACCTCAGCTCACCTTAAAGCTCCAGCAGTGAAGCTTCCTCACCCATTTAGCTTAAGAACGAAGAATTTAGAGATTTCATCATCTACAGTCCATAATATCATCAAGAGGTTCAGAGAATCTGGAGAAATCTGTACAAGTAAAGACTGAAAACCACCATTTATTGACCTTTGACCCCTTCGATAGTACTGGTTTTGGGGTTGTTAGGGGTGTTTCTGTTTAATCCTCCACAGGTTTTGAGTGATGGAGAGTTAATTAATGATGATTTGAAAAGCTTCCTCAATACGATCATTCAGTTTAAGTATTTCTAAATAAACTTTATTTCTGTAGTTTCAGTCAGAAGTTCTTCATGTTTGGGTCCAAAGGTTCTGTGGTCCAAAGGATTCAGTCCAATGTTCTGATGAAAGGTCTGAAAGTTTTTACTGGAAAGGAAAATATCTGCAGGTCAAATTTCTGATGTGAAGGAATCCACCAACAGGCAGACTAAAAATCTTCTGACTGACGGATTGTTTCCTCTTCCTCTTCCTCGGGTGTCTGAGCTGAAGATGGGCCACCAGGCTGCTGTGGTTCAGGATTATCTCTCCATTCAGTGTCATTTCTCCTCAGTCTGAAGATGTTCTGTTCTCCGTTCTGTTTTAGCAGTTGAGGGAACATCCAGGGTCAGAAGGTCAGCCTGACTTCCTGTCCAGAGGGAAGGAGTGAGTTTAGAAATTTAAATAAATGCTGAAGTTGCTACATTGGGTTTGTGTGGATCCAAACGGTCGGGTTTGTCTCGGTTCCAGTGTGACACATTGCTGTCGGTGTTCAGTGGGCCTGACGGAGCCGCAGGCTGAGAGTTAGAGTCTGAAACATGCACCGACAAACGCTGCAGAGCATCAGAGCATCTGTGACATGATGGGAGTCCGGGGGCTTCATCAAGATGGATCCTCCGTCTTTCCAGGCCGGCTTCCAAAGCTGCAGCAGCTCCACTCATTTATTTAAATTTAGCACCTCTCATCAGAGGGATTCCTCCAAAAGAAAAGCTCCGGTGGAAATCCTCAGCTGAACGCGTGAGGTGTGATGAAACCACAAAACTCTGTGTGCTCAGTCTTATTTGTAGGTTTCTTGTCATCTTGATCCCCAGACGCTGCTGCGGCCACACACACGCAAACACACACACACGCAAACACACACACACAGGCAAACACACACACACAGGCAAACACACACACAGGCACACACACACACTGAAACACACACACACACTGAAACACACAGGCACACACTCACACACACACAGTTGTGTTTTCATCACTTGTGGGGACTTCACATTAATTTCAGCAGCCTAACCCTTATCATAGCCTAACCCAAAAAAAATTTCCCTCCTGGGGACCAAGAAAATGTCCCCACAGGGAGCAATGGTCCCCATAACCCCACGTTGTAGACAGAAATAGGTTCCCATAAGGATATATAAACCTGGTACACACACACACTGCAGGCATGTCTTCCCTGTGGCCTTTTGTGTGTGAATTGATGTTCTGTGGAAGATAAAATGGAGCCCTCTGGGTAGAAATGGCTCCACTGAATTCCCTGCACCTCTCTGTGAGAAGTGAAGGAACCCGTCTGAGTGGAAACGAGTGGAGGTGTAGCTGCAGAGCAGATCCATCACATCTTTCTCCCTCCTCTTTCTTTTCGTTGTCAAATCCTCGCTATCTTCCTCCAGGTGTTTCTATCATCCCATCCTCTCTCCCTCTTCATCATCCTGTCATTCTTTTCTTGTCAAATTAGGCATTATATATATTTTTACATTTCCACATATTCTCTCTTTTCCTTCCCCTCCTTTATCCCACTTGATTCCTTTCATCCTCCATCCTTTCCTCTTCTCTGTGGATCCGTCCTGCTTTCTAACATCACTCGGCCGTTTCCTCCTCCTGATAAGCCTCCACTTCGCTCAGCCTAATATTTCTCCTCTCTCTTATCTCTCTCTGGTTCTTTATCAGTTTTTACACCTTAACCTCTAAATCGCTTCCTTTATTTTTTCTTCCTTTGGCGACATGATAATCTGCTGTTGGTTTCTGTCCTGGTTTATCTTTGTGTACTCTGCCTTCCTCAGTGTTTCCCTCTGACTCATTACCATACAGCGTGGGGTCAGTCAGGGCCAGCAGAGGTCGGTTCTGACGGCCGAAAAATGTCAGTAATGTGATTTAACGGCAGTAAAACAGAGTTCAGTCGTTGTTCTCTGGTGCTCCTGGTAGAGATGAGCTCAAACTCGTTACAGACGATACCAAAACTATTCAGTAAAAAAGCATCACACTACAAACAATAATGGCTTTTATCAAAATCACTGGAGATGCAATTATTGATTCCTCTGCTGTTCATATTTTCACATCCCAGAACCAACAGGACCAGATTCAGTCTGTTTCCCTCCTGATGGTCCGGTAGACCCGGTTCTGTTCTCCCGCCTCCAGCTGCTGTGAGTAAACTGTGGTTCTCTTCCTCTGCTCTGAGTAAACCAACATGTTCCCCTCCAGGCCTGTGGGGGCGCTGCACCAAGAACCACTAAGGGAAACAACACAAAATCCTTCTCTGAATATCTTTCAGGTTTTAGCAGCTAATAAAGAAAAACAGTTTTTGAAAATGTACAAATATAAAATAGCACATAAAAAATTATGTTCTGCCTAAAACAGAGAGAGAAGATGAACATTCAGGTGTTTGATCCTTGGTTTGCAGAAAAACAGAATCCATCCATCTATCCATCCCTCCCTCCATCCATCCACCCATCCATCATCCATCCATCAATCCACCCATCCCTCCATCCATCCATCCCTCCACCCATCCCTCCATCCATCCGTCCCTCCATCCATCCCTCCATCCATCCGTCCCTCCATCCATCCATCCCTCCATCCATCCCTCCCTCCACCATCCATCCGTCCATCCATCCATCCACCCATCCATCCCTCCCTCCACCATCCATCCGTCCATCCATCCATCCACCCATCCATCCATCCATCCATCATCCACCCATCCCTCCATCCATCCCTCCCTCCACCATCCATCCCTCCATCCATCCATCCATCCATCCATCCATCATCCATCCATCAATCCACCCATCCATCCATCCATCCACATCCATCCATCCATCCATCCATCCATCCATCCATCCATCCATCCATCCATCCATCCATCAATCCACCCATCCATCCATCATCCATCCATCCATCCATCCATCCATCCATCCATCCATCAATCCACCCATCCATCCATCATCCATCCATCCATCCATCCACATCCATCCATCATCCATCCACATCCATCCATCCTTCCATCCATCCACATCCATCCATCCTTCCATCCATCCACATCCATCCCTCCACCCATCCACATCCATCCATCATCCATCCATCCATCCATCATCCATCCACATCCATCCATCCTTCCATCCATCCACATCCATCCCTCCACCCATCCACATCCATCCTTCCATCCATCCATCCACATCCATCCATCCACCCACCCATCCATCCCTCCCTCCCTGCCTCCATCCATCCATCATCCATCCATACTGAATTGAAACAGAAAACGTAATTTATCAGGACTTGAACCAGAAAGAGGCAAGAAAAGGTAAAAGTGGTCAAATCTTTATCTGACTGATTTAAATGTCACTGGAATGAAAAGCGAGAAGCTGCTGAGTAGCGAGGCGCCACTCTGCTCTTCTGATGCTAATGCAATGCATCATTCCTGAGAAATGGATCGGCTAATTACTGTCAGTAATTAGACTT
The DNA here is from genome assembly GCF_051168715.1 of Poecilia mexicana. NCBI lineage: Eukaryota > Metazoa > Chordata > Actinopteri > Cyprinodontiformes > Poeciliidae > Poecilia > Poecilia mexicana. Next base: position 25,142,385 of record NW_028263391.1, on the reverse strand, counting down.
ACCCCACAGCGAATGAGAGAACGATGAGTCATTATGAGGTCTGCTGACAGGCTCCATCTTTATGTCTTTACACTTTAATTATTGACCTTAAATTATGAATTTAACAAAAGTGAACTGATCTGAAATAACCAAGTAACTGTAACTGTGGTAACTTTAATTATTCAGAAGAGGAAAAACAAAACGTGATCTCACAAAGAGGTCAAACCTTTTGGTCCCAAAGACAAAGATCCATTTTGATGAAGTCAGTCAGGTACCTGGAGGCTCTCCTGAAAATATACTCAGCTTCAACAGGATGACGTAAAACAGCGAATATCCTAATCCTGACAGCGAACATCGGAGAGCATCGTCTTCATCAACTGAGTCGATAAAATCTGTCAGAATCTGTGACTGAGGCTCAGAAGGTGACCCGGTCTGGATGTTTCTGGTTCAAGTCCAGATTTATCTTCCCAGGAGTTGCTGTGTCTCTTGACTCCCAGTCAGTTTTCACCGTCGACCGGATCGGGCCCACATGAGTCCAGCCCTGATTGGTCAGTAAGACCAGAAAAGTCCATTTAACAGAGACGTGTGGCGCCTCAAACCCACAGGCAGTGATTTTATTGTGTCGCTTAAAGAATCTGAACAATGTGTTTGTAGTTTTATGTCAGGTTGATCCGTGGACTCACACGGGTCCAAACTCCTCCAGCAGGCGCAGATTGATGCCATTTGTGTATCTTATGTTTGAGGTTACATCTGCTCCTAACTTTAATCTGGGTTTCATCTTTTAGTAAAAATTAAACCCACGTTTTTGTTTTCTAAAAATGTAACTGGTTTCCAACACACAGATGAAATCATGAAGGCATGCTTCTGCTTCTGTTTCTCCTCAGGTCTGTTATGAAAAGCTGATTCATTTCCATGCTCTCCTCTGTGCATTTGCATGACTGTTACTGGAAACTGTTTGGCTGATCATAAATCAAAGTCAGCCCAGACCCAAAGTCCCCAAAGCAGAACAGAAAAGAATAGAGTTCAGATGGGGCAGGCAGCAGAAAGTAATAAGTTTATAAAGTCAGTGGTTTGAATCAATCAGATTCTTTGCATTTTGCTGAGTCAGCTCTTGGGCAAAATAAAAACACACCACCAATCTGCTGCAGAGAAAAATAAGGTTTCAGAGTTTATGATTGCAATCTGCAGAGCAGAAGTCCTGATGTGGTGAAGCAGGAAGAGGTCGAGTCCTGCAGCCATGCTGGACGGTCTGGAGTCGCCTGCCAGGCCTCCTGGTGTCTGCAGCTGGTCAGAGATTCACGAGAGAATCAGGAGAACTCACAGCATGAGGCGCGGTCCAGACTGAACATCTGGACCGAATCAGAGCAGGAAGTTCAGAGGTTTAAATGACCAGACAGCGTTTCGTCTCCGCCGAGCTGGAGCTCAACAATCTGATGACTTTGTTGCTTTGCTTTGCTTACTCTCCTTTATCTTCTATATTCCTTTCATTTTTCCTGCTCTCATTATAACGCCGCCATCTTTTCCTGCACTTAATGACATCATCCATAACAGCAGGCAGACAGTTATCCTACGCGCCGCCAGACAAATGCCTAAGTGAGCGGTGGTGTGTGTGATATGTGCCGGTGTTTTGGCTATCAGTGTGTGTTTAGTGTTAACACCACAACAGATAAACCCTCTGACTCCTGGGTTCATTATAATGACAAATGGCTGCATCAGGTGTGTGTGTGAGGTGAGAGTAGACTCATACACAGATGCAGCAGCACACACTAAGTCAATCAGGGTTGTTTCATGATTGGATCTCATTGTGAGGAGGATTCGGCTTCCAGACAATCTGAGGCGAAACGTCGGATCCAGGCTCAGCTGTGGAACGTCACAAATTCATAAAAATATATTAACCATGAATTTATCCACACATGGCTGGTGGTCCTGGGTTTGAATCCTCTGATGGAGAGACTGCATCATGTTCTCTCTGGGTTCTCTGAGATGTTCCAACCCGACCCGGTCCGGACCCGTTGAGTCCAACTCAACCCAACTAATCATCTCTAATTGAGCCCAAAGCAAACCCAACATATTTAATCCTCCAGACCTCTGACTTTGCTCTCTGCTGGTTTATGGAGGAACTTTACGTTAACATCTTCCAGCTCCGTTCTGCCGTTGTGGCTGCAGGCGAGTCAAATCTTCTGGGATGAGTGACTGATGGGAGCGGAGGAGGGCGTGTCTGATTAACTGCTTTATTCTCTTTACCACCTCCTCCTGCCGTTAGACTGCAGTGAACAGATTCAGTCTCCTCCAGTGTTCTCAGCTCTGGATGCTATGAAGGTTTTAAAAATGAACCGCAGAACCCGACCCGACCCGGCTTCAGATCTAAGCTCTACCTCGTCTCTCACCAATGACCATATTTGATCAAAACTGCAGTAAACCAAAGTTTTGGATCAGTAACTCCAGTCAGAACAGAACCTGCGATCAGAAAACACAGAGAAGGATTTATAAAGTTTTGGTGTTTTTCATTCCTTGTCGCCCCATGAGGCATTATCACCTAAAACATGAACAGCTGAGCTCTGCAACCCATTGATCTGCATCTGTGTGGTCCGGTTCTGGATTAGCTCTGAATGGATCAGAGCTTGTTGCTCGGTGAGGATCAAGGTGTTGGATCCACTGACCGACCTGCAGAGCAGCTGAATAAAATTAAGTAAATACATAAAGTGATAAATGTTCTGCTGTCAGGAATCGTTACGTTGGATAACAGAGCATCAGACCTCAGTCAGATGTTGCTACACTGAAACTTTGTGTAACTGAAGCTCAAAAAGCCAAACCTTCATCACAGATGAAATTGTGTTGATCATTTTTCATCATCATGAAACTTGCAGCATCTGATCTGAGCCTCCTGACAGCCGACCTCATTCCGACCCAGTTTCTGCTCCTCTTCCTGACTTCATGTTCTCTGCTGGCTCACCGGCGGCTGACACGCCGCCAACCTCTCCAACACACCGACTCCATGTGATGAGATCCAGGCGTGATGACAGCGTACCTTCCAGGACCTCCTCATTTCTGTCACTGTGATCCTGAGCCGAGTCGCCTGACGTGTTTGGTGAGTGCTTGTCTTTCAGGAGGATGTGCTGCATCCTTTGTAGCTTTTTAGCATTCAGGATCTCGGAAAGATCCAAAACAATATGGATCTGGTTCTGAGAGATGTTCTGCTGCAGGAAAAGAGCTGCAGAAAGGCAGCCAGGCCTGATGGGGGCAGTAGAGTTTCAACACGATGTTTAAGAGTGAGAATCTGTCTGAATGGAGGAAAATGTTCTGGTTTTTAGGAACAAGAGAGACTTAGCGGCTGCAGAGGGATGAAGCGAGTCAAACTGGGAGTTCTGGGAAAGAGCGATGGAAGCTAGGCTAACATCAGACGTTAGCATGAGCTGCTGTACGGTTCATACATGCTCTGTGATAATGTCCAATATTCTCACACCTGAAATGGACAATATGCAAAATGCTTTGCACACAATAAAACAACATGCAGTAGATGAAATGACTTGTTTAATTTGTGATGATTATATCTACTGGGGAAGTTTGTATGAGCAGGAAAACATTAATATTCCACTGCACCTGAGCCTTCATAGCTGCAAATAGCAGTAATCTGGATTCTTTCTGAACATAAGACTGTAATTTAGTGGGAACATAAACATTTCAGAGTTTCAGGAATAAAACGTGTTTTATCACAGCGTCCATCTCCAACAGCTGGCACAGAGGAGATATTAGGAAACAGATGAGGCGCTGCCAACCTGCCGACTCTGTGGCTCTGCTGACTGAACGCGCCGCCGAGCCCTGAATGCTAACAGCAGCAACAATGAGCCTGTTTGTCTTCCTCCTGATAACTTCAGCAGCAGAATGGATCGCCTGACCTTCAGAGAAACTTGGAGTGTTCAGAGTAAATTACACTAAAGACAGAAGATTTATAGCCTTTTGATATTGAATATTTTTATGCACATTATACTTTCAAGCCTGTAAAACTAAAACACCTTTAATTTAGGGAAACATGTAAACTGTGTTGATGCTGAAGCTCTGTTCACATCAAAATGATTTTACACATCAGGAGTTTCAGTAAAACTAAAGATGCGTCAGAAAGAAACACTTTAAACAGAGGAGACGTTTTGCTGTAATTGGATATTTTGAGCTTTTTGAAGTTTGTAGTTTAAGTTTCCATGTTGTGAGTGTGTTTCTCAGATCCTATTAAGTTTGTGTCACAGCAGCTGCAGGCTGATGATCCGTTCTAAAAGGTGCAGATCTACGCTGCGTTTGGTGTCACTCCGTGTGTTTGCCTGTCTGCCTGCCTGCGTCTCTCTTGCTGCTTTAATTAGTTCTCCCATAGTAATCACTCAACCCTGTTCTCATTATTGGCGTTGCCATGGCAGCACTCCCAGGTATCAGAATCCCTGACATGGTGGAAATGGTGCACTGCTGATCTGATGATGCTTGCAACATGTGAAGCATTTCATAAACTGGAGCAGCTGCAGAGCGCCGTCTTGTTCAAGCAGGTTTTTTTTTTTTTTTGCATGCATTGCAAATAAGTTCTTAGTTATTACTGAACAGTGAGAAACTTCTGCTTAGTAAAATAAAATGTAAAGCTTCAGTGTTATGCAAAGGTAAAGAGTTCTGCAGCTTCATTTTGGTTTTATGCATTAAATACATTCATGTTTTCTCCTGACGGGTCATGGAGACATCAGAGGCTTCCTGCATTTATTCTGGGTTTTATGAAGCTGTTCTGCTTCAAAAGTTTGTTAGAAAACATTAAGAAACAAGAAGATCCAGGAACAGAACCAACCCGCTTCATGGTTGAAGCTGGGTTTGTTCTGGTCAGTGCAGCCAATGGACCCAAACGCAGAACTTAGAGAAAAGGTCCATAAATTAAAGATGAATGGACCCAAATAAAAACTATTCTAGAAGAACTGAAGGAAAATCTGAGTCGTTTTTCTGTTCAGGAAAAATACTTTTTAATCATCTGAAGGAAAAACCACAGCAGCCGTTTGTCCTTTAATATTTATTTACCGCCTGTCACAACCATCCACTGATTATTTATGTTTACAAAAACCTGATCATAGAATTGATCATGTTGTAATAATTGTTCAAAACCAGAATGAAGACGTGACATTTTGATAAGTCAGAAAACGTCCTGGAGTTTGGATCTGCTCTTGACTTTGATGAGATGTTTTGTTTCTTTTCAACAAAGGCACACAATGTGATTTAAAGGAATTATGGTTTTAACAATTATAACAATAGACCCTTGATTTCACAGAGAGGCGGAAAAGATTACTCTAATTTCTGAGCAACAAAATTGCCTTTCTGCCGTAAGCGCTGAAGATTCAGCTTCTTCTCTTCCTGTTTGGTTTAAAAAAAAATCAGAACCATCAGAACCTCTCTGTTTTGGAACAGAATCCAGCCCTCAGCATCACTGATCCTCCACCTTACAGCTCAGCTGCTGGTTCCCAGTCAGACTGAGTGGCTGGATGCAGAGAACTGGAACTAGAACTAAAACTGTGTCAGAGGATTCATAAATCCATGTATGGACAGGAATATTTCATGTTATTCCTGTTTAACGTCAGCTGGACGTTTGTTTGGGACAAACCCAAAGTTCCTGTGAGACGAGACGAGCCGGATGAGAGCGGAGGTTTTTAACGAGGCGCTGCGAGTCGAGGAGAGGCTTCATAACAGAGCAGCAGAGAAAACTTTAATAACTGCACCATGTTGTACTGAGCTCCTTCCATTAAGCTGGCTGGTGTATGTGTGTGTGTGTGTGTGTGTGTGTGTGTGGATAGAGATCCCTCTGTGCTCTCACAGCCTGGTAATTGGGGATCTGCAGTGGGATTGCTGACACATGACTTGTTGTAGCTGGGAGGGCTGCATGCGGCGAAACAAAAGATGTTAAAGCTTCCAGTTCCTGCAGCTGCTCCGGATCAAACAGAACCTGGTTCCTGTCGGCCACCAGAACCTGCTGCTTCATCCCAGCTCTGCTTTTCTTCACCACTTATGATCTGCTGCCTCATACATCAAACCGTTCTGCAGCCGGAGTTCAAAGGTCAGTTTCTGAGGGTCAAAGGAGAACGTCTCTGTTTCTGCAGATCCTGTCGGGTCCTGAGTTGTTGGAGTTGCTTTCAGGTTTGTTTGTTCTGTTCTCAGTTTCTTTCATTAAGTCAGTTTGTCATTTTGTTTACTTCCAGTTATTCTTCGTTTCTTGCTCTGCTGATTCTTTAATGTTGCCCTCGCTCGCCCCTGAGTCAGCCTCTCTCTCCTCACACCTGCTACCTGTCCGGTCTGTACTTCCAGCATTCCCAGTATTCATTCCTCCTCTGGCAGCTTCGTCATCTGAGCTTCGATAAAACGATCCGACCGGATATCAGATCAGAGGAGCAGATGTTTTAAAAATAATGATGATACCGTAAAGTAAAAACAAAGTAACAAACTCAGAGCAGTTTCTGTCTCCCAGGTGAAACATTTAGAGATGATTTATGAACAATAAGTGACATTTTACTTTAGTGGAAATATCATCTTTCATATTGATCGTCGTCGTGCTCAGCCTCTCTCAGCTCCAACACTGAACCTTTATATTTATAATCAAGCAGAACTTCACAAATATCTGAAAAATCTCAGCATTTTATTAATATTCTCTCAACGTTTCACATTCAAATCAGAATACAGGGACACGTCCTGCAGAGTGGCATTAATGAAGCTTTCTCTGAGTTTTGGTGTTTTCAGTTCATTTTCCTGTTTTCAGACGGGAGGTATTGATAAAGTGAAAGAAAATGTTCCTGCTGTCCGAACCTTATTTTTCCAGAATGCTAACTGAATGCAGGAAACAAACTGGGAAGATTATAAGACGTGAGCTGAATGAAGGCGATGCCTGCTGAGCGGAGAGAAGAAGACTCCCCTCTGGCTGTCAGCGGTTCATCCTGCAGACTGTTAGAAGTCAAGCGACTGAAGCTGCTGGAAGCTGCAGAGCTGGGAAAGTCTCCACCGCTGGTTTTCAGATGGAGCAACGCTGCAGATATTCTTTGTCGTTGTCAGAATGAGTCATCCTGCAGCCTGCAACACACAGCCTGCCAGGAGTCTCATTACAATGAGTTAAACACATGTCATCACCTTCTCCCTCCTCCACAGCCGTCCATCCGCCCCCTCAGCCCCGTTTTAGGCTCCTGTTCTCAGCTCTGCTGCAGGTCCGTTCACACACATCTGATTTCATCTGCTCTTCCTCCTGAACTCTTTATTTGGTGTTGCTACACATTAAGACTCTAAGCTCATGTCTCTAAGTCACTGAAGTCACAATGCTTGACAGGATTTCTGAACTCTGAAGGGATTTTCTGGTTCCCATTTGTATTTTTTAGTTCTGTTCCAGGATTATTCCCTGGTGCTTTTACTCATCGCTCTGTTTCTGTCCATCTGCACAAATCCAGCTTTCACTATTCCACTTTTCATTTTCTTCTTCTTCTAACCACCTCATTCCTGAATTCATCTACAGTTACAGTCAAGCAGATACTTAAAGTGTAGATTTTAAATTTAAGAACTGACAGAAACTAGATATTTAGCAGTTAATATAAATGCATAAGTGTACAGTGACTGAAACGCTAAATCTGCAAATATTTGGGATCTTTCCCCTGGAAATGCTGATAACGGCTTATTTTAATAGTTCAGTAAATTGTAAATCCACACAAAGGAAACCGTCTTTCCACAGAAGCTGACAGCTACTGTCTTCCTGGATTGTAGCCAATCAGGACAGAGGACAAACAATGCTGCTCCTGGATTGGCTGCTGTGGAAATGCGAGACAATAGCGTAGCATTGTAGCATTGTGTTTTAGTATTTCAGCTTGCCAAGCTTCATTTTCTTTGAAAAATCTTTATTTTTAAATATACTTTAAAAATAAAATCAGCAAAAAAATTAATAGTTTTCTTAATTTGGACGTTTTACAGGAAAATGTGTGACTAATGAACCTGAAACAGTTGGTGGTTCCCTGTACACACAAACTCTGACCACCAGATGGATCTGAACTGCTTCCCTGGTATGTGTGAAATATGCATCAACAGGAAATAGAGGAAAGTGTGCTAAAGTTCTGGATGTGTTGTCCAGAACCAGCAGGGCTGTGAGGGGGATTTTTATCTTTTATGAATTACTGGAGGAGAAAGCTGCTGGTCTAAGGGTGTTGGTGAATTTCCAGTTTGTGTGTTTTATGTGTGAATCATGTGAAACGTCACTGAAATGTCAAAATGATCAATAATGACTCCAGTTAAATTGTTTCTCTTGTCTGAAGGGATTCAAGTAACTTTTCAGTCAATAAACGACCAGAGGAATTCATGTGAAAACATGCTGCTAAGCTTTTCCTTTAAATGCCATCAATTAATATTTAATATGAAGTTCATGTTGTTTTTTCTGATTTGCAGAAAACAAACATTTTTACCAAAAGACTCAAAGATAACTGAACAGAACCGTTAACCACATGACAACCTACAAAAAGAAAACTTTCAGTTTCTGACCTGAACTGAAAAGCTTTAAGATGCAGTGACTCTGATCAGAGCAGAAAGTGACATAACCTTCTCAATTCTGTGCATGTTAATGTTTGCTTCTAGAGTTAATTTACTAAATGAGAAATGGAAACACATTTATTGAGTTCTGACGTAGAGAAACGGGATGCCTGTTCCCCGTTAATCCAAGCAGCAGGCGTCGTCATCAAGGACCAGAAAAGTTTGACTTTCTCTGAGTCGTAGTTGACATACATGTGAGTGAACGATCGTCACACACTATTTGCTCTCATATCGCCGCCCTCTCTGTTGTTCCTGCCTGAGACTCTCAGGAGGAATCAGAGGGAAACGGCTCTCTGTAGTCGAGACGACTGAAATGAGTGCAGTCTGTCCAAGCTAAAAATATTTCCCCATCAGTCTCTGCCTCTCTTCTACTGTCACTTTAACTTTCAGTCTCGCCTACTTTATCTCCCTTTGCGTCTTGCGATTCTCAGCCTAAACTTTCAGGTGAAACAAAAGTCAGATTTCATCGACAAGCTGCAAAAAGCCAAACTATTTCAGTGCATAGAAACTTATCACACACGCTTAGAAAACCAGGCTTGATGATTAAAAGCCTGGTTTATGACAAACAGAAGAATGTGATTGGATATTAGGATGGTGACGAACTATTGCACAAGTTTCCCTAAAAATATCAGGTAAATCTTAATTTCAGTTAATTTCAGTTTCACTAAAATGTTTTATGCCTTTTTTATTCACTGTAGATCACAGACCCACTGACGTCCTGTCGCTAAGCGGTTAGCGCTCAGACTCATCAGGCTGGTCGGTGTGCAGCCATGAGGGGCTTCGGTCCTCTATCATTTAGCTCAGCGTGAGCCGAGCAGCAGAGCTTAATGCAACACATCACACCGTCCTGCTTCCAGAAGAAACACAGATCTTATTGCTCTTTTTCTCATTTCATATCTTATTAAGGAAAGAGAAAAACTGCAGATGAACCCTGAACTGTTGCTCTGATTTAAATGATATCGAGTCTGATTCAGATCAATCAGTGACCAGTAATCAGTGAGTCATTAGATCCCTGCAGACTAGCAGCAGTGGTTAGGTGTGGCTGAACTTTGACCTGGATGAACAGCCAAAATGACAAAGATGGCCAGTGTTATGACAAAACTTTGTTTTATTTCAATCAAACAGTTTTATCTGTAAAGCCCCTTCATGCTGGAGGCAGATCTCTGGAAATACATAATGAAGAGTGTAACCTGCACAAAATAAGAAACCCGTATTTTATTTTGGCGGGTCAAACTGACAGCACCCTTTAAGTTCCGGGTCACAGGTGACTCGGATCTCATTTGCTGTTGCTGCTGTCGCTGTGGCCAGCTGCTCGTCTCGGCGTCTTCTAAACTTATAGAAGGATACGGCTGGATCGAGGCTTACTAAAAGGGCCGAAGGATTAAATTGGGTGTTTCCTGTCGACGGTGAGTCGTTTAATTTACGTACTTTGTTTTCTTTGGAAATAGAAATGCGGTGGCGACACGCCCACTTAATCTGTGCATTAATGACTGAAAAGTTTATTTATTGTTTTAAAAGGTCATTTTCTTTTTGTTAATTTTGTGGCCGAATAGATTATATATTGTTAAAATATTAAATAGGCCTTTTGATTTTTGTAGATTCGTCCTTTTAGGACAGTTTTAGTTATTTTTGTTTTTTATTGGGGAGTTGCGCAACGAAATAAAATGAAAAAAAAATGTTTATTGAAACGATATGGAAGTCAATTAAGTTTAATTGACTGCGTCAATTAAACTTAGATATAATGTGAAAGTGCACTTTAATTTGATCTATACCGGTAACTTTAATAAGGTCTATACCCTTGATTTGAATCTGAATGTAACTTTGAATTTGATCGCGATCTTTAATTGGAAATTCATTTGAAAAATTCATGAGAAAACACTTTATGGAATATAGTTATTTGTTTATTTTTTTGTAATTGTTGAATGTTTCTTTATTTTAGATAACAGTTTAACAATGTTTAAACATGACAGCTAATTTGTTTTATTTTTATTCATGACCTTGTTTAGGTCAGGTTTTTTTCCACCTCCTGTGTCACGTCAGGATGGCGAGCTGCCGGATCACCGCAGCTTCGCGGTAGGATTTAAATGAACCAAGCCGTTTTCTCATTGTGGACCTATTTGCTCTGGATCATGGACAAAAAGGAAAAAAAACAATCAAATATTGATTGATAGACTATTGATCACCTTGGATTCATGAATGGACCAAAATAGAAACTCTTGGGTGACATCAGGGTTTATTGTTTTTGTTTCCTTGTGGTGTTTTTGGTTATATTATAGAAAATCACTGTTATTATAAATATTATTATTATTGCATATCTTCATATATATATGAAAGAAAAAAACATGTTGAATACAATAACTTAAACATACTTTTGTCTAATGGTATTTTATTCGCACCCACGGGCTCCATAGCCGAATCTATCTGAGCGCCATTTGTTATATTTGGCCGTAGTCAGGCGCCTAGCCTTAACTAGCGTTACAAGAGTTTCACTTTAGGTTTTATTTCCTTAACAAGAGGAAACAGATTGTTTCTATGCAGCTCTCATTGTTTTACATCAGAATATTTTTGCGCTGCACCAGTCAGACATTTATAATGCTGCCAGCTTGTTGTGGAGGAATGTCACCATCAAGGCTTCGCTTTGTCAAAAAAAAAGATTCACCTGCTTTTTACCAAACTTATTGTGATATTCAGCCTTTAAAAGCTTCTGCAGAGCAAAGCATCAGCTCTTCCTCTCAGAACGCTTTAATTCAGCTTTTATCCTCCGTCTCCTTGGCGACCTCCAGTGATTTTAGCGTGAGGTCAGCGGCAGAGCCAGACGTTTTTGTTCTGCTTATGGATCCAGTTTGAATCCTCCACTGACTGAGGCCAGAGCAGAACTCACAGTAATGAGGATTCCCACAAAAAGACCCAGATGCTTCTGACAAAGATCAGAGAATCCAGGTTTTATTGGAGCCGCTGGGAAAACAAGCCGCCTTCCCATCTCCAGTTTCTGTTGTAGTCCAGATCAACATCAGTTTCATGAAGCTGCTAAACAATCGTTCATTAGGCGGTAGAATCTGGATCAGAAAAAAGTTCTGCATGGAGGAGGGAGGAGGCTACTGATGACCTTTCACCTTCCTGCTGGTGCAACATGCAGGCCTCTCACCTGAACCTCGGTGCTCCTCGATCAGATGGGATCCAGACCTCGTTATCATTTTAATAACCTGCTTTTCTCCTGGTTTTCTTCTGTTTTCTTCCTGTTTTGGACCTTCTGCTGCTTCGGCCCTTTTGGTGGTGGATTTATTCCCTGGTTAGTTTTTGTTGGCCCGACTCCTCGTTTCCTCTTCTCCCTCTTCCAGCTCAGTTTCTCCTCTTCCTCCGTCATGTTTCCACCGTTTCTCCTGCTGCTTGCTCCCGTCTCCTCCGCTGAGGAGTTTCCACCAGCAGCATTTCTCTTTTCCTTGACAGGAAAAGAGAAGAATGTCTATCACTTTTCTCCTGTAATATTTTCATACTTTATTATTAAATGTCCCACAGATATTTTATAATTACTGACCATTTTATTAAAACTATTGAAAAATAATTATGCGCCCTGGTATCCTGCAGCTCTGTGCCAGTTCAGACTCATAACCTCTGGATATATTCTGGTCTTTAAGTCTCATTTATTTCTTCACAGCTCCTCAAATTTTACTGTTCATTTTTCAAATAAAGTTCAGCATGCTGCAGCCTTTGCTCCAGCTGGGCTGCAGGTAGCTCTCTCTGCTCTCCTCTCTTCCTTGTTGTTTTTTATCTTATAATTTTTTTAGCTCCACATACAGAAAGCAGAATGCGGGCGGCTTTGACTAGGCCGCTGCGGCTCCAGCATGCTGGTCCTCTGGCTCTGCTCTGAGCTGTCTGTGGTTTGGGTTTGTTCCTGAGTTGGAGCCGATCAGGACTCTGGTGGTCCGTTAAACTCTTCAGGCTCCTTTCAAGCCGTTCCAATTTTCACTTTTCACTCTGCAGAATGTGAATCCATATCAGGTGAAAAACAGGATTTTGTGGCTGTGTGACAGGAAATTCCTGCATAGAATGAAAATGAATATGGAAATTTGACCAAAATAAACCTTTAGTGACATTATTTAAATAAATAATCGTGTTTATGTGTTGCTTCTTTACTCTGTTCATCCTTTAAAGGTCAAACTGAAACAGACTTACTGAATATAACAGAGGAAGTAAATAATAGGAGGGAAACGTAAAGGAAAGAGGTGAAGCTGGAGACTGACACAGATAGACAAATTAAAGGGATTAGACGCCTCATTCCCCCTAATTCCCTTATCAGCTCCTCCCACAGCCTGGCTGCCACCGCCGTGTTTACATGACCTCATCTCCCATCAGGCAGAATATTCATGGGCCACATTATGCTAAGTCTCCTGTTTACCTACATAATCCCTGGCGGACAAACAACCTGCAGCCGCTTCCTGGACAGGAGCTCGCTGTGAGGCGGAGAGCCGCCTCTGGTGAGGAAGAGCGACTGGACTCCCTTCTGATGTAAAGGTCAAGGGTCAGAAAAGGCTCATCTATTTCTGAGACGATGTCACCTCAGTCACTCGTCTCACCTGAAACGATCCTGGAAAAAAAACTGTAAAGAACAGGAGACGGAGAACAGCCTGTCTGCATGAACCTCAGAGAGCATTACACCTGGACAGGGGCCTAGTCAAAGCCCAAAGTCACTTGACTTTCCTCAAACTGATGTTAGAGCGACACCAGACCAGATATTATTATTATTATTATTACTGTTGTTTGAAGGAGAAAATCTTCAATTTAAAACAAGGTTAGTTTTGCAAATTGAACTAAATTATGGGATGTATTCATATAAACTCTTAGTTTCTGTGGCAGAAAAACTGAAGAAAGAGAAAAAAATTAACCTCATTTTTCCCTAAAAGAATCAACAAACATCAGAAGAAATTCATAAAACTGCATCTCTAAATATAAGAAGGAAACAAAAAAGGGAAAAACTTATACAGGACAGAAAATAAATCTGAATAATAAACCATCACTGAGGCGATAAAAACCTTTAAATCATAAAACCTCCTGCATGATAATGTTTGCTTCTCTCATTGACTCAGTTACTAAGAATCTCAGTAAAAACCTGCAGAAGTTTTTCAGTCGATCTGCAGCAACAGGAATCACTGACGACAGCAGACGAGACGCAGAAACCACAAATTCATGACCTACTTTCTAAAACAAAGAACAGAGCTCAGCTCTGACATGAAGCTGAAGCTGGAAAGTCATTTTACCAAATGTTTTTTATGTGGAGTAATTCAGCCGTTACTGAAACAGGAAGGAAACAAACAGATGAGGTTTGATCCAGACGCATCAGGCGACTTCCTGCTCTGATTTCTGGTTAAGAACAGAAAAACCTGGAAGAGGACGAGTTGGTCTGTTTGGTCAAATCAGTGAGCAGCCTGTTTGTTTGGAGTTGGGTTTAGACTTTGACTAGACCATTCAAACGCCACCATAGAGATTTTTGTTGCCAGTCAGAGGTGGATTTACAGACGTGTTTTAAATCTCTGACCTGCTGTTTGGGAAGTGAAGTCCCAAACCGACGCCGCACCGTTTCCCTCAGGACCGTCCAATCAGAGCTGGAGTTCCTCTAGTTATTAAAGTTCTATATAGACACTGACAGAACCTGGTTTTAACAAAATAACTCACATAATCTACAAGTGAGACTAAAAACAATATGTGGAGAAAATGAGCAACATTTTCCCTTGGAAACCACATTTTACTGCTAAGTTATTGAATAAATAGACAAAAGAACTCAATAAAAAAGATATTTATAGTTTTTAATCTTTTAATCCACCATCAGATTGGATCAAAGTTCATCTTTCCAGAGTTTCAGGAAGTCTTAATGTGACTGTGGACGCTGACATTAGCATTAGCTGTACATGTTTTGTAGCAGCTAATTTAGGCTAGCATAGCATTGAGATGCTAATTTAAGCTAGCATAGTTTTTCTGCTAGGCTAACTCCTTTTAGCACAACGACAGTCTTTCCCAGCGTCCAATCAGATGGTTATGCTGAATCCTCAGTGGGTCAGAAATGGATTTGTCCTCCATCACTGTTAGCGGATGCTGCTTGTGCGTCAGATTTACAGATGTACCACAAACACACGAATACAAAGGTTCCACTGGGAACCTTTTCCATTAAAATGATATCTAACAGCTTTAAAATTTTAAAACAATAAAATATACTTGATTGATTAATCAAAATTAACCCATTAAAGTCTGGGCCCTTAAGTAATGACATTGGTATCAACGATACTGGCCCTGGATGTACCTGCAGAATCTCTGCTCTGCCAAACAGTGAGTTGAACTATTCTGTTTTCTTCTAAAGTTCATAAACTTTGTTGAGTTCAGAAAGTCTGAGTCACTTTTCATGAAGCACAGTGAGTGAAGAAGAGTCTGCGTCTGTTTACACACAGGCCTCTTTGTAAACTCAACATCTTGGTCCTCATAATGCAGAGATGGACGTGGCAGGAAGTGTGATCAGAATGGTGATTCTGCACAGAGCCACCGGGGGCCGGACAGCAGAGAGACATCTGCACGGT